>NW_004955426.1:5359274-5391861 GCF_000276665.1 Chinchilla lanigera | reverse complement strand
GGTGATTGAAAGCTACACTGAACATTTAAAGTAAAAATATCTTACTACAGTGAAAGACTCATCACGAAGAGTTATGGGATAAATGTTTGAAGTGAGGGGAAACATTTTGAATATTGTAAGGGGGATTCATGGCAGTATGTTTTTTTAACTGTTATAAAATTAAAAAAATTAAACATTTACTGTAGTTTTTTATCACTACCTTACACAATGGAATGGTATTCAACCATGAAAAGGGGAAAAAAAATCCTGTCACTTACAGAAACATGAGCAGACCTGGGGACCATAATGTTAGGTAAAATAAACCAGGACCAGACTGATAGGTACAGCATAATCTCTCCCATAAGTGGAATCTAAGAGAGCTAAGCCAGGAGAGCTCTGAGAACAGCGGTCACCAGAGGCCAGTGAGGGGCAAGAAGGGAAGGTGACCAGGACAAACTGGATAGTGGATACAAAGTCACAACCAGATAGAAGGGACACATTAGTGCTTTGTCACACAAAGAGGGGTTATAGATAATAATATCGTGTTGTCTAATCTAAAATAGCTAGAAGCTTTTGAATGTTCACTTCATACTGACATGATAAATGGATCAACTGAATAGGTATCTTGAGTTGATCAACATCAGATGTGTAAAATACCAGAATATTACACCATACCCCATAAAGATGTATAATTATTTAAAATATAAAAATTTAAAATATTGATTGCTATTGGGAGGAAAAGTAGAGTCAGATCCTGACTAGCTTGTTTGAGAATAATTCTTTGCTTAAAATCACCAACTTGTTTCTTTACTGATCATCTAGCATTTAAAATAAATGTATACAACAATCAGAGATCTCCTATTTGAAGTAACATATAATTTCTTTTAAAGCACTTTCCTATGTACCATGTATGTACTGGTGTCAAACTAACTGGACACAATGACATAGTGACAAATGTCCCCTCTTGTTGTCTGGAGCATTTCTAAAGCAGAAAATAACAGTGTTTACTATACTGGCCTTTCAGCAGCAATCTATTTTGAAGTTGACAGTAGTATTGAAGGGCATGGTATTTACACTACAGCAAACATTTTTCAGGGTCTCTGGTTTTTATATTCAGGTCTTTATGTGAATGCTATTCTTTTCCTTCCTAATTTTGCATATCCTTATGCTAACTTTACAACTGGCATGGAAAATAGCATCATTTTTTTCTTTATTTCTTTTTTCCCTTCATTTTGTACATCATCATAGGGTAACAGAGCATTGTTTGTACCACACTTTACCATATAGTTTACCAGAGCAATATAAATTGGGGTTAGAACTCCTCTATCTCTTCCTTGATTTTCATTGGGTTCATTATGGGAGTGAAATAGAAGACCTTTCCCAAAAAGGGACTCCACAGTGTCTGAGGCCAGAGGCAACCACACTGGCCACATTGCACATGGTACCCAACGATGTGGTCAGTAAGTGCAGAGAGGCTCCTCCCGTTGTTGATATTCTTAGTGATATTCTCCTGGGTTGGCTTTCCTCTTCCTGTATACCCATTATGCATCTTCACTCTTGGCAGTTTTCTTGAGATATAAGGTAGTACACTTTTTGATACAATAGCATCCTTGAATTATTCTCTTTCACTTACTTTTAAAATGGTTGCAGATAATGAAAAGTGCTTGAGATTGGAAAGTCTTGGGTTCTAATTTTGCCTGTATTAGCTGCATGACCTGGAACATTTTCACTCCTCTCAGGAACATGTGAAGTGAGAAATTTGAAAGGCCTGCCTTATTCAGAAACATATGTTGCTCTTCTGTTTTCTTGTCCTACTGCTCTCCTACTGACTTTTTTTTTTTTTTAGAGTGTGCTGAGATAATACCAAACAGTTAACTTTGAAAATTGCCTGGTAGTATCCAGATGGTTTTCAGTGGTGGAATAGATAGTAAAAAATCTCTTTTGATTGGGCAACCATGGTGCTATGTTTTATGTCTAGATGTCCTCTCAAAGCTTCAGATGCTCATAGGTGGGGCTTTTGGGAGGTGACTGAATTGTGAGTGTATGATACTGGATTAGTCCACCGATTGGATTCTCATAGCCTTCACTGTGGATGATGGGTTTGTTGAATAGGAAAGACCCTCTCTGGGTCTGTGCAGCACCAACCACCAGGTCGTACCATGAACTGGTTTCCCTCTGCCATGCCCCTTTCTATGTTGCCCTGCCTTGGAGCCAGTTGACTATTGAATGAAACCTCCACAAACTGAGCTGAAACAAACCTTCCCCCCTTTAACATGTGGGTGTTGGGAATTTTGTCCCAGCAATGAGAAAGTAACTAAGACAAATGGCTAAGACAACATACTCTCCTGAACAATCCCAGGGATTTTAGAAGTGATTCAAATATGGGTCAACTCCTTATATGTATTGTATTCACTCCTGTTTTTGTTTTTTAATAATGTTGAATAATGTATGCATCACATGGTGTGGGATTAGGCTTGAGTGACTCAAAAATTAGACCTTTTTATTCAGCTCCAATTGCAAGCTGAGATCTAAGTTTGTCACATGATTGCTATACACACAATGGAAATATGAAAGCCAGTTAAAGTTAATTAATTTTCACCAGCTAGCCAATTCTGTAAATTATAATACTGTTTGGTTGCCACTTGTCATCCTAAATATATTATTTATTTTATCCTTTTCTCTCCCTCTCATGGCTCCAGAAAGCTGGCACTGTGGACTACAACCCTGGGGGTAGGGCTTGTTGCTGTTCCAGTTGACCTTGGCCAGGGAAGCACTCATCAGGTGAGAAGAGGGACACCAAGATGCTTTGTCAAGGGACTGTTCCTCTCACTGAATGAGTCCCTCAATGACAACAGCTATGGTTCTATCTTGAAGGCTCCAGAATTCTCTGTGGGCTCCATCAATCCTAATTATGTCCTGGCTCCTCAAGCTCTAGGACTGTAAAGACTTTGTGTTGCTCCAGTCTTGGAGACCTGCCATCACACCATCCCTGGTTGCTTCCTTTACCTCTTCAAATAATCCTGTGAGAAGTCCTCTTTTTAGAGCTACTTGATTTGAATCATCCGTATGAATTCTGGTTCTTGTGGAGACTCTGATCTTCACTGCCTGTGCCCTTGATTCAGCAGAAGCCCACACACCAGAGACCCTGTGTCTCCCTGCATTCATGAGGCAGTAACACAACAGAGAGACTGGGTCATTTCTTTCCTTTGAGACAGGGTCTTGGTAAATAGCCCAGGCTGACCTCCAACTCATTATCCTTCCACCAGGTAGCTGAGATTGTGTGTGTGCACCACCGTATTCAGTTTGAGGCCAGGACATTTTAAAGATACCAACACTTTGTTTCTCACAGTTGTGGATGCCAAGAAATCCAAGATCAGGTGCTGCTGTGTTTTCTTGACTGGTGAGGGCTCCTCCTCTAGAGGGTAGGAGCTCTGTGTCCGCACATGGCAGGGGGCTGAGGAGCAAGCTAGCTGAAGGCTGCATGAAACCTCATTTATAAGGCTGCAGAAAACTTCATGTCCTTCATGAGGGAGCAGCCTAATCCCTGCTTACAGGCCCCATTTCTTAGTAACATTACATTAGTAACATCTGCCTTTGGGGGGAAACACATTCAAACAATAGTGCCCAAACTTTCCATTTTCTATTCTCATGCCCTTTACCAATTAAAATCATGCAAAATCTTCTTTCTTGGGCTATACCTAATTGTCCCCACTAGAAATACTTTCTATTACAATTTTACACTTTTACCTCATTTAGGGAATGTACGAGGGAGTGAAATCATAGCGTGAAAACATTTCATCTTTAAAATTGTTTAAGTGAATATCTAAAGTCTTTCATATGATACACTCTATCATGAAAATGTTTCTTTTTTGTCTAAGCCAAAGTGATAATTGAATATATAATTTTCCTTTGAACTCCCCAAGGCTTTCTGGGCAGTGGCTCAAGTATAAATTATGCATAAAAACATGGCATTTGTATCAGTTTTATTAAGGGGTAATATCAGGGGTCTTCAGGCAGATAGCTATGTTGTGGGTGAGGTATTGTTGCATCTCAGGCTAGTAGACACTCCAGGTCTCAGTGTTAGGGAAGACAGAAATAAGGTGAAGAAATATCAAGAAAATGTGAGGGGTATAAATATACTTTATAATATACAGTACTACATCATACAGTATAATATTGAACTCTCCACCATAGGGAAAATCTTTCTATACTAAAAAAAGAGAAAGAAGGAAAAAAGAGATAAATTTACTCAGAGTTTTAAAGAAAACTGAGAAGCAAGGTATATCAGTCAGTGTTTACTAGATATATACAAGATATATAAATATATAAGAACTTACAAGATCGGCTTACATGGTCACTCACAGAGTCAGATGTGGAAGAGCGCAGCGGGTCTGTCTGTATAGTGGAGACTGAAGGATCTAGTCGAAGGCCGGGTGCTCACTGCAGCATCCCATGCGAGTGAGTCCCTGTGAGGAGGCTGATGGGTCTGCGATGGAAGGCTGAAGGATTTGGATCAGAAGCTGAAGCATCTGCCCTGGAAGCCAGGAGATGATATCCAAGGTGAAAGCAAAGATTGGTGTTCCTCTGAAGAAACAGAAGCAGATCTGTCTGTCATTTCTCCTTTATACCATCCAGGAGACAAAATGCCCTACAATGAGTCTTCCACACCCTAGGGGTGGAATTGCTGAGCCAGTTTAGTTGAACTTCTTTTACTTGAGTTGACATGGTCAGCCATCACACAAGGTATAAAAGGGCAAAACATTTTACATATGGAGGAAGGTCAGAGTTTCACAGGATCTCATAATTTAGGCTAAATGACTTCCCAGCTTCTTGAAAAGTTGGAGGAAAGAAACAATTTTTTAAAAAAGAGTTATCTAAGTCTTCATGGCAAAGTTAGATACATGAGGAAATTTTATTAACTCAAAAAAATCCACTTCTTGATAATTCTAGAAAAGGCTATAAAATTAGCTAAGATACCAAAGTTTAGAGGGATATGAGTAAACATATATGGTTTTAAAATATTAGAACATTTACAAAGTAGAATGATTGAGGCAATTTAAAAAATACTCCCTGTAATATACCAGTAATCATCATACAATGAAATGAAAAGGAAACACGGCTCAAAAAGAAAGAGTAATGTTTCTCATATGAAGCTTTCTGTAAAATAATCATGGGTACAGGTAATAGGAGGTGTTGTCCAGATCAACGATCTTTGATTTCCCTTCTACCTCCTCATGGGGTCACCTTGAGTTTTTATTTGCACGGAATTTTTCAGTGGGAAACAGAGAAATATAAAAGCTTCCAGGAAGGGTAGTGAAGACATGGGTGCTACTGTGATTTCTAGTATTTTTTTTATATATCTCCTCCAAACTTATTTTGGCATTTAAGACCTTTTCTAACTACTTAGAAGTCAGTGGTTTCATGTGAAAGACACTTTCCTAAAAGAAAATGAATAAAAAGTGTGATTCAATCAACTATGACTTAGTTTTTTTTCAATTTTAAAGAGAGTAGTAAAAAAATAATAGCTACATACCAACATCACAGACATAAAAAAAACAAAGCAAGAACATTAAAAGTAATACAAGGTTTCAAAACAAAATAATAGGAATTAACAGTGGTTGTTATATTACATATCATTATTTTCAACTATGTTGCCCAGACTACCAGATGTAAGAATGGAAAATTGTTCAGACCATTAAGGAGAATAAAAACTAGTTATTAAATAAAACATTAGAGATAATACAGTTTCACTAGACAATATGGTAGGAATTCACCAGTGGTTGTTCTATTGCATATTGTTATATTCAGATTGTGAGATATAAGCATGAAAAATTGGTCCAAATATAAAAAATTTTAAGTATTAACTGTTCCTTTCCATATACCATCAGACATCAGCAGTACAGTTATCCCAGCTATCTTTATATATACTTATATCTGTCACCTATGTATCTATCTATCTGTCTATGTATCTATCTATCTATCTATAGTTTGCCTTCCTTTGTTTTTTCTTCTTTCCCTCATCCCAGTTGTTCCTTCTTTTTTTTTTGTTTTTTTGGTTTTTCTCCGGTACCAGGAACCGAACTCATGACCTTGCGCTTGCCAGGCAGGCGCTTTTGCCGCTGAGCTAAATCCCCAGCCCCTGTTCCTTCTTTTGAGCAATTTTTTTCCCTTTCTTATCACCTATTGTATATTTTGAGTTTTACTTACTCTTTCAGATTCTTACACCAGGGAGACAATATGATGTTTACACATGTGAGTCCAATTTATTTCACTTATAAGTATGGTCTCTAGTTGCATCCATTTACCTACAAAAGCATTGAGTTTATCTTTTTTTATAGTTGAGTAATACTCCACTGTATAAAAATACCACATCTTCTTTTTTTTATCCATTCCTCAGTGGACGGGCATTTGGGTTGTTTCCAAGATTTAGCTATAAAAAATTGTGCTGCTATAAACATGGGTGCACATATAATGCTGTGGTATGATGTTTTTAACTCTTCTGGGAAAATACCCAGAAGAGGAATAGCTGGGTTAAGTGGGACCACTAATCCTAATTTTGTGAGGAATCTTCAAACTGATTTCCACAGTGGTTTCACCAATCTACACTTCCGCCAGCAGTGGAGTAGGGTTCCTTTTTCCCCACAACCTCTCCAGCATTTGTTATTGATTG
Source organism: Chinchilla lanigera (assembly GCF_000276665.1). Lineage (NCBI taxonomy): Eukaryota > Metazoa > Chordata > Mammalia > Rodentia > Chinchillidae > Chinchilla > Chinchilla lanigera. The sequence goes on along the minus strand of NW_004955426.1, from coordinate 5,385,212 downwards.
ATTTCTTGATGATAGCCATGCTTTCGGGGGTGAGATGGAATTGCAGTATTGTTTTAATTTGCATTTCTCAAATGACTAATGATTTTGAACATTTTTTCAGTTATTTATTCACCAGTAGTATTTGTTCATCTGAGAAGTGTGTATTCATCTCAGATGCCCATTTGTGTATTGGGTCTTTCAATTTTGGAGGCCTCACTTTTAAAAGTTCTTTATATGTTCTAGATAGAAGTCCTTTGTCTGAGGGGCAGTTGACTAAAATTTTTTCCCAATTTGTTGGTTTTGTTTAAGTCTGTTGGTGATTTCTTTTGATGTGGAAAAGTTTCAATAAGACAAGATCCTGGTTGTTGATTCTTTGAAGTATTTCCTGTGTAGTTTGGTTTTTATTCATAACTCTCTGCCTACCCCTATATCTTCAAGATTTTTACATATGTTCTTTTCCAATAGATTTAGTGTTTCTGTTTTAATATTTAGATCTTGGATCTAGTTTGACTTTAGTTTAGTGCATGGTGAAAGACATAGGTCTAGTTTTAGGCTTCAGCATGTGGAAACTGACTTCAGCCAGTTTTTCCAGCACCATTTATTAAAGGGGCTATCTTCCTTCCAGTGAACATGTTTGACTCCTTTGTCAAAGATACGGGGGCTGAGTGTGTTTGTAGCTGTGTCTGCATCTTCTAATCTGTTCCATTGATCGTCAGGTCTTTTTTTTTTTTTTGTCAATACTGTGCTGGTTTTATCACAGTAGCTTTGTAGTATAATTTCAAGTCAGGAATTATGATGCCTCCTTCCTTTCCTTTGTTTCCCAGGACTGTTTTTGCTATTCTAAGCCTCTTCTGGTTCCAGAAGGATTTCAGGAATATTTTCTCTAGATCTATGAGGTATACTAATGGTGTTTTAATTGGGATTGCTTTGAATCTGTACAGCAATTTTAGGAGTATGGCCATTTTGACAATGTTAGTTTTTCTTAAGCATGAGCAAGGAAAATCTTTCCATTTTCTGATATCCTCTTCGATCTCTTTTTTCAGAGGACTATAATTTTCACTGTATAGATCTTTTACTTCTTTTGTTAGATTGATTCCTAAGTATTTCATCTTTTTAGATGCTATTGTGAAAGGTGTGGTTGCCTTAATTTCTCTGTCATTGTGTTTGTTGTTTGTATACAGGAATGCTATTGATTTTTGAGTCTGAACTTTGTATCCAGCTGTGTTCCTGAATTTGGTTATTAAATCTATAAGCCTTTTAGTCAACTATGATTTCGAATAGCACACATATATGATTATGTGGTACACTGAAAGTGAATATGTATAAATCACTATTGAAGTCATTAACAATTTTACAAAGTTAAGACTTGAAAATAGTAACTTATTCACTCATTATTATGATAGACCAACAAAGAAACCTTTTTTATCATTTTTTAAAAAATATATTTTTATAGTAATATGTAGTAACCCCTTACAGCATAGGGCTACAGTAACACCTTCATGGAAATTAGATGGCTTATAATAACACAAATTTTTCTCTAAGTTCTGAAAGCTAAACATCTAAAATTAAGGTGTGGGGATGGTTGATTCCTTTTGGAAGCTCTGTTACTTGCCTCTTTTCTAGATTCTGGTGGCTATGGCAATCATTAGCATTCCTTGACTTGTAGACATGTTGTTGCAATCTTCTATGCCTCTGTGTTCACATACCTCTTTTGTATGTCTTTCTTCTCATATAAGGACAAGTCCCTGGAGCTGAGGCTCCCCCAATTAATCCAGTATGATTTCATCTTGAGATCCTTCGCTTAGTTACTTATAAAAAGACCTGGCATCAGGGGTTAGGAATGGGATGTATCTTTTGGGAAATCACATTTCAACACAACACAATAACCATTTTCATTTTACTCTGTACTTTAATATTTATTTTTTATTATTTTCATTTTATCAGCATGATTTTTTATAGAAAGCTGCATATGAGAAAAATTATTCTTTCTTTTTGAAACATATTTACTATTCATTTCATTATATGATGATTACTGAAAGTACTGGAGATAATTATGATATATGGAGGAGAGGGAAGTTAAAAAATATCTATTCTGAATGTCAAATAGTTCAATATGAATTGCTCATGGGCTGAAATGTTAAAAGGAATAGAACAGAAGGGGGAGAAAGGCAAAAAGGGAAAACTGAGAAAAGTATTGAAGGATTCAACAGAATGATGATCTTGGCTGTGGACCTTATAGCATGGAATTTAGAGTCTGATACATAATCCCCATATACCGCCCTTAAACAGTGGCTAATCTTAGTGTATATGAAACAAGAACATGAGTGCTGCTGGATATGATAAAATTTAGAGAATTTTCACAAGAGCATACAGAGTAGAAAATTAATAGGCATCTTGCCCTTGTGTTTGTACACCTACTAGTCAGGGCTCTGCAGAAGTAGAACCAATAGGAGCTACATACACATACTTACATACATACATACGTGCATATGTATGTATGTACAGCTGATCCTTTGTATCTGTGGGTTCCACATTCAGGGATTCAATGAAATGCAGATTAATTCTTTTAGTCATTTTATTTTATTTTTTATTATTGCATGATAGGAATGGATAATGTTCACACTCCCTGTGTAGAGTTGCTCCATGTACATACACATCTTAAATCCCTTTCCCCTGTCACTTCACTCCATCCTCCCTCCCTCCATCTTTTGATTTCTTTTCCATTTGTGAAAGGTCTAGCCTCCTGTGTTCTATTATCTGCCTTCTACTTTACTCTTTATTTATAACTTGGGTTTTTCATATGAGAAACCATGTGATATTTAAGCTTGTGTGTCTGGTTTATTTCACTTAATATTAGTGTCTCAAGGTGTATCCATTTTCTGGAGATTAAAATATTTTTAAAAATTCCATTTTTACTGAAAATTGACTTTTTTCCTTGTCATTATTTCTTTTTTTTTGTTGTTTTTTTGTTTTTTTTTGTTTTTTTTTTGTTTTTCTCCGGTACTGGGAACCGAACTCACGACCTTGCGCTTGCCAGGCAGGCGCTTTTGCCGCTGAGCTAAATCCCCAGCCCCTTGTCATTATTTCTTAAACAATATAGTATTTTCCTTGTATAGCATTTATGTTGTATTCAGTATCAGAAGTAATCTAGAGATGATTTAAAGCATATAAGAGGATGTGCACAGCTTATTTGTAAATGCTATGCCCTAAGGCACTACAGCGCCCAAATTTTATTATCAGCCAAGCTTCTGGAACCAATTCACATGGATACTGTGGGAAGACTGTATACAAATATATATATATATGAAAAAAAAAAACAACAAATATATATATATATGGTTGAATCACATGATTATGGAGGGCTGAGGAATCCCACTATGTGCTGTCTGTGATCTGGGGCCAAAGAAAGTAGACAGTGTAGTTCCTATGCAAACCCAAAAGTCCAAAGACAGGAGGAGCCAAGAGTGTATGTCCTGATCTCAGTCTAAAGTCCTGAGAGGCAGGGTGGTTTGGTAGCAATGTGTGAGGGTGACAGAAGATGGATGTCTGGTTCAAGCAAAGAGAGAGAGAGAGAGAGAGAGAGAGAGACAGAGAGAGAGACAGAGAGAGACAGAGAGAGACAGAGAGAGACAGAGAGAGAGAATCTTTATAGAGATCCCTTATGCTAATCAAGCCCACCTGCCCCTACATTTACACCTTGGGATGGGAAATTTTTTGTGTCAATTTGATTAGCATAAGGGAGTCCCGGATAGCTGGTAAAATATTATTTCTGAGTCTGTGAGACTGTTTCAGGAAGAGATCAGCATCTGCACTCATGGACTGAGTAAAGATCATTACCGACAGTGTGGATCTATTGAGGGTCCAAACAAGGTAAAGAGGTAGAAGAAGGTAAATTTCCTCTCCCTCTCCCTATCTCTGTGCTTGATCCATACATCCAATTGTAAAAGAATAGTGGAGATGAAATGGGTGGTCTTCAGAAATACAAGGTGGCAGGAGGGCATTGCGATTGGGAAGGAAGCTATCACAGCTGAATAACAAAATGAAAGAAGAATGAGAAATACATCTAACACATGACATTCAGTGCTAAGTGGAGAAGTCACTCAAAATTTTCCATTTTCAAAGAGGAAATGGAATGTCTACAGTGGTCTGAACTGTTAAAAGGATAATTGCTCTGGTGAGGAAGCCACAGTTTCATGGTACTGGAAAGGTACTTTTAGTACTTGGAAGTGAGTTGTTATCATTTGATTTGGAGACATCCCTTAACCCTCTATAACATATTTATGGAGAATCTTTGGCCATAGGCAAGTATATCGACAAAGCATTTAAAGTCCCAAATATTATTACAGGAAAATAAAACATACTGAAAAAAATACGAACCTACCTGAGTCAAATAATGCACTATACTCAGAAATACTGTGTATAAATTTTGTCTGTTATGTTAAATGATAACCACTTAGAAATTACTTTAATAAAATGTAAAATCCAGAGTTAATAGCTATATATATTTAAGTAGCACACATTTATTGCTGTACATAATTTATTGCATACATTAAGTGTAAAATTTTCTGTGGGCAATAATAAATGTGATTTATAAGTCACAAATTTGTGGAAGGTCTATTTCTTATTCTCTTGAGGACAGTTCTAAAAACCATAAAAAATTAGAAAAAAGAATTAGAGATTTATTTATTTGCAAAATCATCTTTGTTTCATTCTCTCTAATATACTTTAAATGATTTATTTATATTCCTATAATAAAATTTTTACCAAAAATTTTAACACCTGAGGGATATACTAATTTTAAAGTTTTAAGTACATACATTTTGTTCTGTATTTTTAAATTAAAATTGAACTTTTCCTGTTATAGATCTGTGAATGTAGTTGTAAAAACTTGAAAATCAAAACTAGAGAAATACATTATATTCCCAACACAAATTTAAATTTTTGTACATATATTTTTAAACAAATAAAATAGTGTGTGTTACAATTTGGGCCCCAAATCCTCATGCACTTTTATATGAGGGGCTTTTACAGAGGTAGCATGAATCTAGAGTTTGTGAGTGATTCATGCTTAAGTGCTTGGATTAAAGGTGCTGGGATTAAGGGTGAGGGATTACTGGATCAGTCAACTGATTTAATTGGCACTGCCCCAATCCAGCAGTCTGGATAAGATAAAGGGGGCAGAAAGGTGCATGTTTCTCTCCTCCTTTCTTGTTGCTTTTGCTATCTTCCACTCCCATGAATGGTTGCCCCTCACCATGTGCCACCCTGCCTTGGAGACAGCTGATTTAGACTGAAACTTATACAAACTGTGAGCTAAATAAACTTATTTATTTTCCTTCTTTAATTTTGGGGGTCAGGTATTTTGTTTCATCAATGAGAGTAAAGTAACTAAGACAGAATTTGGTAGCAGAGAAGTGGGGTCATTGCTGTGACTCTACCTGACCACCTGGTTCAGGACCCTTTGGGAAAGGATTGTAGAAAGAGTTTGGAAAGGTTCAGAGATGGCAGCTAAAAAAGTAGAGCTGGAATGCTTTAAGCTGTACTGCATGAGAAATTCTGGTCAGAGCTCAGAAGACCACAAGGCTGATAGAAATTCTGCCAGTAAAGACCAGGCTCAGGGACTTTCTGCTGAGAAGAAGGACTGGATTGGCTGTTGGATTTCAGACAATATGTGTTATAGCTTGCTAGAAAGTTTGTCAGTATTTTGCTCATTATTCAGAGACTTTGCCTGAGACTGAGATTAAGGGCAGCAGACTAATTAATCGGACAGAAGTAATTTCAAGGCAGTCTAATGTTCAAGTGGTGGCATGACTACTGTTGGGAGCTTTAGCCAGATCTATGTTGAGAATCAAGAGCAAAGAGCCCAGCAGAATGATTTAAAACATTGTAAATTTGCCCAGAAAAGAAGCTAGGGTAAAGCTGTGGACTGCAAAAGAAAGAGTAGAGGAGATCTTGATTAGTGAGAAGGAACAGAGTAGAAAGGATGGCCTGAGGGCATCACAAGGCCCATCAGGACTCTTTGTAACCTCAACACTGCAAAAGTGAAAGACTTTGCTTTGAAAAGAAAGTCTCAGAGCACCCTGTTCCAGAGTGGCAGAGGCCTAAAAAATTTGTTTCTTGGAATTTAATTCAAAGTGCTCAGAAACCCAGGCACTGAACTTTACACCTAAGAGAGAGGGAAGGCTGGCTACTGCTCTGGTTGGCAGCAGACATTGACATCATCCATGTGGTGCTAGGTTTAGGTGCATGCAGGATGCAAGAGTTGTAGGGTCAGGAATGCTTTAAGCCCGATTTTAGAGCAAGTCCTGAGAGACCAGACAGTATGTCCCTGAGAGGGCAATGTGTGAAGTTGTGAGCATGAAGCCAAAGGTGCTGTGGAGACCCCAGAAGTTTAGAGAAGCCAGGAGCTTGGATCTACTGAGGAAAACTGCAAGGAAGGAGCGGAGTAGGCCCAAGAGAGAAGCCATGGGAGCTGCAACCACCATAGGGATGGAGCCACCCAAGCCCTTTGATGTTCACATCTTGCCACAGACTGCCTTGGATGCTGCACATGGAACTACAGGACTTAATATTTGCCCTATTGGATTTTGGACTTGCTTTGGTCCCATGCCTTTGTATACTCCTGTTTGTAACTTTTGGAATGGAAATGTTTATCTTGTGCCATTGCATGTTGGAAGTGTTTAACTTTCTTTTCGTTTGTACATGGGCTCATAGCTAAGAGTTGGCCTTAAATCTCAGAAGAGACTTGGGACTTGGACTTTTCTGCAGTGCTGAAACTTTTAGGACTTGGACAGCTCTTAGAAATGGACTAACTGCCTTTTGATAAAGGAATGTACATGAACCTTTGGGGCTAGGAACAGAATGTTATGGTTTGTGCCTAAGTGTCCCCCCAAAGCCTCATGCACTTTTAGGTGGGGCTCTTTTGGAGGTTGCTGAATCCAGCGTGTGCGATTGAGTCATGGTTCATTGCTGAAATTAAGGGTGCTGGGATTAAGGCTGGGTGATTGCTGGGATCAGTCCACTAATTAGATTGGCATCACCCTAATCCCAGTAGCCTGGACAAGATAAAGGGGGCAGAGAGGGGCTTGTCTCTTTCTTTCCTGGCTTGCTCTTTCTGCCTTCTTGCATCATGTGCTTTCTCCTCTGGGATATCACTCTGCAAAGCCCCCCTGCCTTGGAGCTAGCTGATGATGGACTGAAACCTCTATAAACTATGACCTAAATAAACCATTTTTCCTTTTACTTTGGGTTTCAGACATTTTGTCTCAGCAACAAGAGAAAAGCAATTAAGACTATGATAATCTACAGTAATATACATTTTACTTGAAAATTTCTATATCTCTAAAAGATCACCTAAAATTTATACATATGTTCCTTAATTTACAGATCATTGTGATGCTCAGCATTATGAGACAAGATTGTATCACCTTCCAAAATTTGAAGTATGGTTTCTAGTGAATGCATATTTCTCTTACACTATCATGTGGTAGAAAAAAAATCCCAAGTTGAACCACAAGAACTAAGGGACCATCTGTATACAAAGCATATTTTAGTTGCCCCAATTATGCTTCAAATGTCTTTACAGCTGGTTTGTTTCAGAATGATTCTACATCAAGACTGTACACTGCATGTTCTTGTTTAATTAAGTCTGCAATCTCAAATGAGAGCTGCAGGCCAAATCCATCTATCAGGCCACCAGTTGCTGTAAATAAAGTTTCATGGGAATGCAGGAATTTTTATCTGATTGCGGGCCATGGCTGCTTTCTCCCTACAAAGGCAGAGTTGAGTAGTTGTGAGAGAGGTCACGAAGCCTGCAAAGTTCAGGGTGTTTACTAGCTAGTCCTTTACAGAAAGAAAATTGCTGGTCCCTGATTTAGAACAGATTTTTTCCATGGTGCTGAATTTCTGATGCATCTAGGGCAATTGTCTTCCTGAATGTCATACCTTCTGGATTTATCTGTTTTTTCCTTACAGTATCTTAGCTTTTTCATTTTCCTGAGTGTTTCTGCTTTTTCTGCTGCGATGATGCCAATTGCCTCAGTGTCTTTGGTCAGCCTTTCTTATAAGTTAAATTCAGGTCCCTGACTAACATATTAAATAGAATCAATCCAGGGGAATCCCTGGTCCTGCCAAAATTTTCTTAATTTTTTTTATCTGACATTCCTTTAAGTAAAGAAAATCCATTTTATTTTAATGATACAAAATTTAAAAAAAAGATTTAGCATGAGAATACCTTGAGAGAAAGTACAATGGAGGAGAGAGCACAGGTAAATGTCTAGGTTAAAGTAGGGAGAAGAGAAAGGCAGAGAAGATGATGTATCCCTGGAAATTCAATTATACCGGGGCACAAATGATCAATGAGATCCAGGCCAATGAGTAATAGAAGCAAGAAGACTGTAGGAAATTTCTTGTTTCTTGAAGGAATAGACTGAAGAAAAATGCTAACAAAGAGAAAATAAGAATTTTAAAGACAAACTTGTTTATTCCAAATTTTTGCTTGATGCCAGTTTTGAGCTGTAAATTTGAATGGGTGAGATGGATTGCCTAATGCATTTCAAAAATCCCTCATGCTTCAGTTTGCTCTGTAATTGGCATTGAATAGACGTGTAGAAAAATGGAAGTCATATTACTTGCCTGGTATGATTCCGATTGTTTTTCCATAATCATGTTATCTATAAACTCTAAGAATCCTTTAATAGTGTCTTTAATTCTTTGTTGTTCCATTTTGTGTTATAGTAAAATATCTGAGGCTAGGTCCTTTATAAAGAAAAAATGGTTTATTTTCTTTTACAGTTCTAGAGGCCCAAGTGCATGGTGTTGGCATCTGGTGAAGCTCTCACAGCAGATGGCATCATACGGCAGAGACACACATGAGAGAAGCATAGTGTGTGAGGAGAGGCCAACCATGTGGAGTGGCCTCACTTTATAACAACCTGCTCCCACAGTAAGGGATCTAGTCCTGCAAAACCTAATCTACTACTCTGATGCAAGTATTGATCTCTTAGTGCCGTTACCTGCTTAACGTCCTTGCTTCATTAAATTTCTCTCAATATTGTTGCACTGGGGACCACCTTTCCAGCACCTGAACCTTTGGGAGCAAACCTAATCTTAGCAAATGTGTAATAGAGGTGGTTATTGTCAGTCAATGCCTTTAAATAGGATGATTTGAAAGCCATCCTGAAGTTTGCTACACCACTAGCTTTTCAGTACTAGATAATTATTTTCTAATATTTTATCACAGCATATTGACTGATTTCTGCCCAAAGGCAAATTTCTGAAACTTTCTTCAGCAAGGAACATCTTTACTTCATTTTAGAGGAGGAAGTTAGGGAAGCTTTTAAAAAATTAATCATTCATATGGAAATGAAAATGGAAATAGATGTGGCATAGATGTAGACTTTAGGTAGATAGATGCAGAGATGGATGTGGATATAATATTTGATACCAAAGTGGCTATCATGTGTAATGAGAGGAGTGTCTTCTGCTCCTTCTTGTCATAACTTTATTTTTCAACTTTTAAGTAATAAACATAGTTACATATTCCATTTTTTTAAAAAAGTAATCACTCGTTTACTTATTTATTCTATTGGGTTTTGAAGTCTGAGCTAAGAGGCTTACTATGGGTCTTTGTGGCAATGGCTGGGTAGGATTGGGAAAAGTCCATGATATAAAAATATAGGTTTGGGGTGGGGATTTAGCTCAGCGGCACAGCGCCTGTCTGGCAAGGGCGAGGTTGTGAGTCCAATTCCTGGTACTGGGAAAAAAAAACAACAAAAAACTAAAAAATATAGGTTTGGTGAGTAGAGCAAAACCGGGTGCTGGTGAGCAAGCTCTTCATGTAGGTGAGCACACTGTTGCTCTGATCAGGAGCTGTTTTCCTGGATCAGTAAACTGTTGGCTCTGACAAACTAGCTTGTAAGGACTTCCTGGAGCAAATAGTGCTTAGTTATTGGTTAATAGTCTTACCTTCTTCTGTATGAATTAGCTGGGACAGTCAGGTCATATTGACACAGGTAGACTTATATCTTAGTCTCATCATCTGAGTTATGTTGACTCAGGCATTTCATGAAAAGTAAAATTAAAAAATCATTAACTTATTTCCCTAATCATTTTTATACATTTATCAGAGATGTTGTGTATAAAGTTATGCTGTGAATTCCCCAATTTGCTTTCTCTATGATTACTTGATTAAGAATGGCCTCTTTTGTCAATTCTAAGAAAAATTAATATTTTTGTTAGAATTCACAAAAGAGGTCATAGTATTTAAGATATTGAGTCTTCTTCTGTAGTTATGACTGTGGCTACTTTAGACAACGTGATGGTTAATCTTTGTCAACTGGATTGGCTTCAGAGTGGCCTGGAGGATTATTAAAGGACACTTCTGGGTGTTTGCCTGTGGTTTGTGAGGATGTGGCCTTGAGGATCATAACCGGTCCCTTGGTCCTTCCTCTGAGATGCTCCTCTTCTATTCTCTGCTTCCTGTTCACCAATAATCGAGCAGTTTTTGTCCACTACATCCTTCCACCATTGCTGCTTCTGCCTTGGAGCCAGCTGACCATGGACTGAAGCTTCTGAAACCATGATCTAAATTAAACCTCTCCTTCTTTGAATTGTAGGTGTCAGATATTTTGTTGCAGCAAAGGGTAAGCTGACTAATACAGACAACATTATGCAATTAGTAGGGTACAGTGGTACTACGGCTCATGGATGCTTTTGTTTGCAAACAGTTTGGTTCACAAACAGAAGTGTGTGAGAAAATTGTGTTTTTGTTTGCAAACTTTGCACTGGGTGACAAACATGACTGTGGGTGTCTTTCCCACACAAATACAAACATGTCTATCTTTTCCAAAATCATAGAACAGGTTAAGTTTGTGAACTGAAATACCACTGAATATGCTCACTGAAGGGTTCTGAAGTGTTTTATTTGGTAATATATAAGAATGGAATCTCTTTATAATGGATATTCAAAAAGCATTTTACCAATTAAAATTACTTTTAAAGAAAATTTCTAGTGTAAAGGGGTCAGATTTTAATCCTTACTTTCCTTACGTTTAACAGGGATTTATTGGGTGTCTACTATTTGAAAGGTACTGTGTAAACTCTTGGGGAACACAAAGGTGAATTTTTCTAGGTACCTGTCTGCCAGAAACTGATAAATAAAATGAATGGCATAGAAAAATGAGGGAGGTGGGTCTTATGGAAAGTAAGAGAAATCATAAAAAATGCTTCCAAATGATAATGTTCAAGTGAAACTTTCAAAAAATTTTTAAAAAATCATGATATATATTAAGGCATTAATGGAAAAAACATTCAGATGATAAGCTTAGTCCAAAGAACATATGGATGAACTTAGTATTTATAGGTAGTTTGAGAAAAGAATGTTAGAATGTTATTGGGTAAGTTGATTTTTAAAAACTGGTTAATTTCCAATGGAGTAACAAAATCACAACCTTGAGGATTGTCTTTTCCACAACAACAACAAACCCCAACTGGTAAAGTTGTTACTTCACAGAGTTTAACCCCTTAATTAATGGTAAAAGCAAAGTCAAATTTGGGTACTTCCTGAGATAACTAAATTAAATTTCTTAATGAACCAATTATATATGATGTTGTCTGTTTTCATGTGGGAATTCCTAAATTATATCTCTTGGAGATGTTATTCTAAATCTGAGAAAAATCAATCAAGATAATGAGGTATAAGAGAAAGTCTTATAATTCTCCCCTAGGAATTAAAGCTTAGCAATTAGTGTAGAAACATTGGTTCTAAAGAATCCACTGATAGCAAGAAGAAAGTAAGAGCTGTAGATGATCCTATATAGAATGGAAGGTTAAGGTCAATATTTCTAGGAATTGCAAAAGTTACAGGTAATTTTTCTTGAATGGTTATTAGAAAGAGAATCAGAAAGTATTCAAAGAGGATATCACAGGTAAGGTCTCATTTAAATACCCAACACAGGTGGAATGTGGGTAGAAGAAAAGATTTTCTGACAGAAAGAACTTTGTGGAACAGAAGTGGAATGTTTGGAACATCTGATTGATCTATGAAACCCTTCATCAAGGGGAAATTAAGGGAAGACCAGATGGTAGAGGGTTTTAAAATCCTGAGATAGGATTTTGAGTTTTATTTTGTGAGCAGAGTAGTTACTTGGTCTTTGATGTGTTTTGTGTAGATAACTAAGGCTGCAGATTTTGGGCAATGGGGTGAGCAGAGTGATGGGACTGGTGTTGGGAATTGTGGGTTAAGACCATATCACGTTGCTCTTCATGTAATGCTGGCTGTCAATAGGTTAGTGGTAGCAGGAATGGACAGTAAGGGAAAAAAGAAATGCTAGTTTGATAGATTCCAAAATCACAGACCATGTATGGGATGCATGTATGCGATGAGGAGGGGCTGGGAATAAGGGGTGAAGAGTTACAAAATTAGGGTTAGACTGGAATACTCATGTAGGAAATATGCGGAAAGTAGCAGGTGTTTTCATCTACATGCTTTGCATTAAAATGACTTATTCTGATGATTATCTTATCAGTAAGATTGCATATTCATTAAAGGGTGTTAAAATAAAATTATTACATTTGAAAGAAATTTTCTTTCCACTTCAAAGTTATTGACAAGTAAAAATTTTCTAAAAATTGTATTCATATTTTGCAAGACAGTGACTAGATAAAACCAACTGTGAACAAGGGTCCAGACAGAACCTCAACAGTTGAATACTCCAAAGTTGGGCTTTCTTCACATTTGACCATCACTTGTCCAATACTCAATGGCCCTTGAAATTATGAACAGGCAGTGAGGGAAACAAGGAGAAATGCTTTGGAGATAGGAAAGGAAGAGAATGGGGTAGGGAGAGTCATGGAAGAATAACACTACCTCACTTTGGAGAGCATAAGAAGGAAAGAGTTCAGACTCTATTAAAAACCGTGAAAAAAACCCCGAAATGCTAAAATCAATACTGACGTCATTCACTCATCTATTCTTGCATCATTTGTAACTAATTCTTACTGTATAGAATATCAGTCAGCCGTATGATTTCACGAACTCTGCTGCTTCTGCACTAGAGGAATTTAGGAAATGCCATCCTGAATGTGGTACTTTGGCATGCTGACTACTCTGAGCTGAGGATACTGGGGAGCGGTGGGTGCAAGCAGAGATTTTCTCTGTTCTCCCTTATTTGCTTTAAAATAGATTCTCCAAAAAGAGTTCAATTGACATGAAGCCTGTTCCCAGGAATCTCACCAACCAGAGAAGGCCAATTTGGGTCTCTGGAGAGGACCTGGAGTTAACAACATGTCCAGACGGACTGTCACATATTCTGTCTCTTCTGAGGCAGATTTTTATTGCCCTAGAGACTTTTGTCTGCATCATAGGAAAAATTTTATTCACCTTGCATTTCCTCTCTCACCTTCCCCAAACTTGTGTGCTCCCAAGACCAAGCGCTTGCTCTTTTTCTGTAGCTCAGGGTGCTACAGTCATTGAAAACATCTTTGACTCTCATATTTTGTATGTGCATGTACATGTAATTTGGTAAGATTTTCTTTTAATATGTCTTAAGTAAATTTAATTTATAGCTCAGCCAAAGAATGTAGAAATGTGGAGTGAAACTATTTTTTACTTCTTTATTCTCTGTTACTCTCTATTATATTATATATATGTTTTTCTGTTAAGATTTGTGTCTAGACATCCCCCAAAGTCTCATGCAGTCATGGGCTTGGGCTTCTAGACTTTGTGATTGACTCATGGTCCAATGCTGGGATTAAGGATATGAGTGCTATACCTGCCCTAGGGCAGGTAATCTACACACAATATAAGGGACAGAAAAAGTCTTGTCTCACTCTCTCTCTTCCTCTTGTTGCTTTTGCTATCTTTAACTGCCATGAACCATTGCCCCTCTGCCATGTGTCACCCTGTCTTGGAGACAGTTGATTATGGGCTGAAACTCTAAAAGCTGTGAGCTCATAAGCCTTTCCTCCTTTAACTCTGAGTGTTGGGTACTTTGTCTCAGAAATGAGAGAAAAGTAACTAATGCATATTCCATTCATCAATTGTTTGTTTACACCCTAAGTTGTAATGTGATTTAGGAATCTGGGAAATTGTTTAAATTAACACACTACAAAGGTATTGGCTGTCATAAAAATGCTTGTTATTATAATAGTTCAATTCAATTTAACACATAATTTAGTATTTATCATACTTTCAAATATTATTTAGCAGTCATGTTAGTTATCTAATCAATAGGCTAATATAAATAGCTTAGGGAGTCAAATTAACAAACTAAATAAAATCAAACATATGCTTGTTTTATGTTTCACTGAGAACCTTGAGGGAAAGACATGTAGTTGCTAATAATTGTACAAATTATCCTGCACAAACTATGTTTTGAAATATGTATACATTTTGGCATGGCTACATAAAGCTTATTAATATATGTATTATCTCATTCTTTTGTGATGAGAACACAAAATTTAATTTTCAGCAATACATTTTATTGTGTTAACTATAACAGCTTTTTAATTATAGAACTCTTGAACTTATTTTTCTTATCTAACTAAAAATTTGTATTCTTTTTTGAGCCAAAATATCACACCAGTTTGACTTGGCGAGATTTATCTTCTGGAAATTTTGGAAAAGAACTGATTTATATAAGCACACATTTACTCTTGTAAACCAATCAGATGAGAAGTCCTTTAGGGGGTGTTACAATCTCATTTGATAATTACCTCTGAGGGTAGAATATGGCAGAAGAGACAAGGTGCTTTCTCAGGTTTAGACACACAGGGACCCAAAAAGTCTGAGAGCCAGATGCAGAGCCTCAGATCTAATCTATTTAAGTGACCACAGAAACATGAAGAATCATCTGTCTGTTCCTCAGAGGTCTGTTTTTCCTTATTTGACATCACATATAAGCAAGAGAACAGAAAAGACTCACCATCTGGAAGCTTGGTTTTCACCAATTTAACCAACACAGGTCACTAAACAGTTAATCCATCCAACCAGATTCTCAGTATTTATTCACCTTAGGAGAAAATGTATCATGTGCAAACACCCTGGCATACAGGCACGGAGAGCCTGAAGTTTTCCACAGAAGCCAAACAAAACCAAATTTGGCCAAGAATAGGAAACAGAAAGAAAGATACAGACAGCATCAGGCTTAGGAAAAGAAGGAAGTGCTATCATTTCGCAATGTCTATCAATATGTAATACAACAAGCATTGTTAATTTCCTACCACTTCGTTTGTAACTCTGTATTGTCTGTACCGTTCTTTTGCTACTTTGTAAAAGGTTGTCTGTCTGTTAATATTTTCCTCCTTTTATTTTTAAAACAAAAAAAAGAAGGATGTCCTTAACAAAGTTGTGGTGTTCCTTGAGAAGCACCCTGGACTTCCAGAAGGGGCAAATCCATGAGAAAGACATTCTGCAGGACTCGGCTTAATTGGTTTTGTCCTGGGAGCCTAACTGGACAGCTCCAAAGCAGATTCTATCTTTTGAAGGGTTAAAAATATTATTCTATTTTAAATGTAATTTTTGACTGCATATCAAAACATTGCATTCAGGTTAATGAATGAGGCAACTGAGAGGATCATACTGCAGTTTAAAGAATTCATGCAATAAATATATTTATAAATAGGAAGTCAAAGGAATGAATCTATGAACATAGATTTTATATAGATACAAAGTTGGGTAACATCCTGTGGGGCTATACAATCTTAATAATCGGAGTTATCTTTTCTATTGGACTGAAATTTACATGTAAGCTTTTAATTTCACAACAACTATGCTTTAAGCAAACAAGGAACAGGGAAGTGTCACATAGGGTTATTTCTCTAAATGATTAATTCTTGAGTGAATCTGTTAGAGAGTGACATATAGGGCTTCAGTGGCCTTATATGAACTTTGGGTTTAGGCAAAGTGGAATTATTTCATTAGAGTGATGATGGTGTCTTGAACTAGAGTATTGGCAAGGAAAATAGGGAATTCTCAGTGGACCCAAGCTATCGTTTGAGGAGGAAGACATCTAGGATGATTGCCAGGTTACTGGCATGAGCAACTGAAGTACGTGGGTGTCAGTTACAGAGATAGAATGGGGGTGAGCAGATGGAGTGTGGGGGTGAGGGGAGGAATTTAGGAGCAGTAGGTTAGAGATGCCTGTGAGATAGCAAAGAGGTATTTTAAGAAGACAGCTGGATATTTAGGCTTGGGGCTCAGAGAAGAGGTCAGGATTAGAGATAATGGTCAGTCTTCAGTATAAGTTTTAGGCACATATGATTTCAGTATTTAGAGCCTTCAGGATGAGATCTGAACAGGGGTTTGACTTTCAGTGTGGATAGGTCAAGAAAGGGGGTCAGCCCAGGGGACTGAGACTGAGGGGCCATGGAGAGGGGAGAACCTAAAGGGTTCAAAGCAGAAGGAGGGTTTTGAACATTTATCGAAGAAAACTGTGAGGCTTGGTCACTGTTCTGAGTTGAACTGTGTGACTGCAAAAGATATGCTGAAATCTTCAGCTCTGCTGCCTCAGTGCATGAGCTTGCTTGGAAGTAGGTAATTGCTGATGTCAGTGGTTAAGAT
The DNA here is from genome assembly GCF_000276665.1 of Chinchilla lanigera. Taxonomy (NCBI): domain Eukaryota; kingdom Metazoa; phylum Chordata; class Mammalia; order Rodentia; family Chinchillidae; genus Chinchilla; species Chinchilla lanigera. Next base: position 5,368,672 of record NW_004955426.1, on the reverse strand, counting down.
GTGGGCATGGTGGAGTAAGGTGAGCCCTTAATTCATAAGACAGATATCTTCCTACCAAGGAAAAACACCATGTGAACACAGACACTCAGGGAGAGGATGGCCATGTGGTGACAGAGGTAGCCTGGAGTGATGCAGCTGAAACCAAGGGACATGAAGGACTGATGTCCATATCACAAGCTTTTAGAAATGGGCAAACAAGGCATTAGAGCGCACTTCTGTTGTCCAGAGGCTTGCAGTTTGTGATGCTTTGTTCCAATAGCTCTAGGAAACTGTAAAATTGCTGCCACCCAAATTGAACAAGAGGAGGAAGGTGAATGCCTATTGGATTAAGAAAATACTAAGCATTTGTGACAGGAGTGAGCGACTTTGCCAAAGAGACCATGGTGGACAGAAGGGGATGGCACAGTGAGCAAAGGGAGATGAGCTGTCGAGCAACAGTCCCAAACTTTGCACATGCATCTGAGTTCTGAGAAGTACTGGGAACTGTGTGTCCCTGGCACAGATGTGAGTTGCCAACATTTTTCATCATAGTTTTAAGTAATTTCAATAGATATACTTCGGGGGATATTATAGCTGCTGAAGATTTAAGATACAGCCATTGTATGGTGCTTTGAAATGTGCCTTGTGGAATCAACATGTAATCACAATTTGACATCCAGTGATTCACTTAAAATATTCATGAACAAGTTCTTCAACAGCTGGAAATTTTATGCCATTCTTTTCCCTTGTAATCTTGTTTCCATTTGTTTCTTACACAGGATTTCATAGTGATACATCTTTATTTTTGGAAATTTTCTTTTAGTGATATCTGCAGGAAAATATAGAAACTAAAATTAAATTTTTAGAAGATCCTGTGACTAAATATTAAGTCATTTTTGCTTGAACAGGTTTTACAATTAGCATTTACATTCAATTGGCCAAAACAATATGAATTATATTGTGTATCTGTTAAATAGTTCTTAACATATGTTACTGGACATATATCTTTTAATGAGATAGATTTTTTCATTCTAAATAGATTAGGTATCAGTGGATCAATACTACTTTTTGTGAGAATGAAACAAAGCTATGTATCACTACTTTTCCCAGTTTCCCTTTTATGGGTATAGTCCCTGAGAAAACTTTTCACAGAAATAAGTAGCTAAGAATGGAAAGATTTTGTTCTACCAAATGCTTTTCAGGTTTTTAAGTGCTTCTTAGTAGATGGCAAAAGTTGGAGAGTGGATCAGCAAAAATAATTAAATAACCTATTGGCTGACAAAAGAACAAAGTCCTCCTTCAGTTGCGTTGAAAGTAAGAATTGGAAAATTCTACAGATATTCATTCCCCCCCCCCCTTTTTTTTTGTCTTTTTGAGACAGGGTCTGGCTATGCAGTTCAGGTTGGCCTTGAGCTCAGGCTTGTCTCAAACTCACAGTGCTCCTCCTGCCTCAGTCTCCTGAGTGCTGGAATTACGAGTATGTGCCACCATGCCCGATTCATTTTCCTTTTTAAACAAGCTTTAACTGACATAATTCTGTGGGTGTGGCATAAAGCACAAGCTTTAACTAACAATATTTATGAGTGGGGCTGGGGATTTAGCTCAGCGGCAAAAGAGCCTGCCTGGCAAGTGCAAGGTTGTGAGTTTGGTTCCCGGCACCAGAGAAAAACCAAAAAGAAAAAAATATATATTTATGAATGTGGCAAAAAGTACCATTTCAATACCAAGATTTTGATTTGCTACTTGGGAGTGGCACCATTACAACTGAGACAATGAAGTTAATGAGGTTGAAGCTTCATAATCCTTCACTTGTCTCTTACTGAGCAATTGGGAAGTAGACAACTTTGCTACTTGAAGTGTGGATTTTGGCCATGCAACGCACGACCTGAGCATTCGCTAGGTATTGTCAAATACACAATTCGAGCCCACCCACACTCCCTGAAAAAGGATGTGCATTTTAAAAAGATTCCTGATACCGTTATGCACTTTAAGTTTAGAGAAGCAGTGCTGTTTGTAGTCTGGGTTAATATGTTAATTAGCTTTCTGTTACTGTAACAAAACACTTGAGATAATTGGATTTAAAAGAGAAACCATTTATTTTGGTTCAAAGCTTTGGAGGGTTCAGTCCATGGCTGGTTGGCCCCCATTGCTTTTTGATCTGGGGCTAGGCATTATATCTTAGTTGGGAGCAAATGGGAGAATAAAGCTGCTCACCTCATGTCTGGTACACTGAAAGGAGGAGAAAATGTTAGGGTCCCAGAATTCCTTTGAGGGCATGCTCTCAAGGATTTGAAACCTCCCTCAAGGGCCTAGTGAAGGTTTCACCACCACCTGAGAGCCCATGTTGGTGACTAAGACTTTAACACGTAGGCCTTTGAAGAACATTCTGAATCCAAACTGTAGCAGATGGCAAGATTATACACTAGGTTGCAATCTGCAAGTATTTCCTGGGCATGGCCTAAAGAGATCCCAGAAAGAAAGGACCTGGATTGCCATGCCCCTCCCTAGTATTAGGTGAGTTTTCTTTGTTGTTTGTAAATCCACACCCACTTTCGTACCAAGTTCTATACTGGTACATTTTTTTTCTTTCTTCTAGGGGCTTCCAATATTGTATGAACTTCAGGGCTTACAAAACCTGCCTCTTTCCTTGGCCAAACTGTGTCCTGAGAGTAGAGGGTGGAAGGGAAGGTGAGGAAGGGCTCAGAGGGCAGGTGAGCTTGTCAGTGTTAGTCAGGAGGGCCGAGTTGTGGTCCATGGTGCCAATACGGCCATGTGATTTACTTTTTTATCCAGACCTGGTGGCATACAAGAAGTAGGTGGGTGCATTCTTCATGTGTAAGTTTTACTAGGTAGATCCGAGAGAAGAAGAAAGACAAAAAGATTTAACTCATATGCCACTGTTTTACCTTACTGATACCTTCATGATAAGTCAGGGACTATATACAATTGCTGTTTTAGAGCTAAAGGAAGTGTGACTTAGATCAAATTATTTTCTAAGATGCTACATTGTCCTTGGCCCAGGTTATGACCTGTGCATTTCACTGAGGTCTGCCTGACCCCTGAGATCCTACTTGCTCGGTGGGGAGATCTGCTGATGCTCTAGGCCTGTGGTGCTGGGATGGATATGCGAGTGCTTATCAGCTTTGACATGGTGTCCATCATGCCAGTCAAGGAAGACCTGCTCCTGCGCCAATGCTCAACCTGGATGAGCTATAAATTCTGCGTCTTCCTATCACTGGTGGGTTCTGCTGGAAGCTGCACCCAGGGCCAGGTAACATTCTCCTGAAGGCACTTCACTGAGAGATGAGATGCAGGTAGGTACTACCAAGCAACTTCCTCTCCCTTGCTGGAGGCTCAGAGCATTCTACATGGTCCACCTGGAGGGTGAGAACCAGCTGTCTTTCTTGGAAGTTGTGGCTGTCTGTTCAATTTACTTGCTAGCCATTGTCCCTCATTCTCAATGCCTAGAGACAATGCCCCCGGTGAAACCCTAGTATACAGCTTTACCTCAGCTTTTGTTGTCAAGGAATCCTAGACTAAGACACTTATGTGGAGGACAATAGAGCCACCAATAGAAGCAGCTATTCATTTCCGAGCACTCATTATATGCCAGGCTCAGAGCTAAGCTCTCAGAATACAAAGTAAAGCAACAAAGATACGATTTCTTCCTTCAGGGGCTAGAAATTCAGGATGTTCTGTCTCCTGGTCCCATGTTCTTTCAAGACAACACCACAGTCATAGAATTTGTCATCTTGTCTCTAAAAACTGGGTAAAGTTGGAACTTTTACAAGATGCACTCTACTGAAGTAGGTTAAAACCCACCCCCATTGCATTTCTCAGAATTTATCAATTTCTTTTTCTGCATAGACTGTGTGTGAAAGTATGGTTTGTTCTTTTGTGTAAATACAAAAGAGAATGAAGTCAGGAAACAATGTGCTTTAATTCACACCACACGAGGACTTTCTTTTTTTCCCTAGGAGACAGATCTTTCACTCATTCTATTAATAAACCTGGCAAACCTATGGCAACATAGGTTATTAGTCATTCTAGCAATGAATAAATACAGGCCACGCTTTCTATTTCTTGTCTTCTATATAAACATCATTATTTGCACTTGATTTTTTTTTATTTATTCATTCATTCCTTAACAGAGAAAAGGTTGTGGCACTGAATTTAACAAAATGAAATATTGACTTTTGGAGCAATCCCAGCGTTTGATGAAGAATTGAATAGCAGCCTGCCTTGAACTAAGAATCTAGAAGAATTCAAATCCAGCATAGAGTGGACCATAAAGATCAACATTTTTCACAAGAGGAAACTATTTTCAGGGGAGGATAAGAGCATTCTCTAGCATTAATTGCAGGGTTGGGCCTATGGCCTAATTAGAACCTCTTACCATTATGGTGTTTGGAAACTATTTTCTTTATCAAAAAATTCTATTTTGATATTAAAAATATTCACCCACCTACAGAAATCCTCACTGAAGTGTCAACAACTGGGATGAAGTTGTCTTCCTAAAGAAGGGGCCATAACCTTGGAGTTAAATATTTATGAAGAAAGCATTCCATTTGTAACTGTCACATAAGAATTTGGGAACAGCTGTAGCATAAGGGATAGCATGTAATGTGTCTTCCTTCACTCTAGTGGCAAAGCCAAGATTGCCAAGCTAAAGTTTATAGATGGTTTTCTTCACTTTACATTTCATCCAGATTAAAAATGTAGAGAAAATACCACGTATATTTTTGCAGAATTGACAATACTTCAGGAGACTTACATCTTGACCTTCATTACTTTGTAAGTATTGTGTACCTAACTGTCTGGCCTTAACAAGGGAAAATGTTTACATAATTAAGTCATTTACAGATTTAAAGGTGAATGATCTATTCTTAGAGAGTGTATATGAGATTGTTCCATTTTTTCCCTTTAAGTTAATTTTTTGAAGTTTTATGCATAAGAATAATGAAATGAAAATAAAAACAACAGAAAAGAATGATGAAATGAATTCCAAACAGATTAATTTTCTACAATGTTTCTATAATTAAATGCCAATTCAGGTTCAGTGCTGCAGATACAGTAAGCAACTAAATTAAATACAGGATTTAACAGGATTTAGAGGGTCCTGTTTAGAGGATCCTTAGACTAGGATTTAACAGTCAGGCAGGAACATCTTTGCTGGAACAATGAGCTTCAGTACTATGTGAATTAAGCAACTTATATGATATCAATCCACAAAATAGTCATATTTGTTAAATATTTATAAAAACTCACTTTGTTTCCCTATATTTTAAACATTTTATTTCCCTGTCTCCTGTAATTTTAAGTATTGATTAGTTTAGTGTGAAAATTATTACATAGAGTAATTAAGAGACCTAGGTTGTGGTTTAGGGGACTTGGGTTCTAGTACCAATTCTGCAATAAAACAGCATCTTGATAAAGATATTTAATCTCTGTTTCATTGTCTATAAAATGAAGATTTTGGTGTACTAGACAATATCTCTGTTTCCTGTCTATGCAATTACTCTAAATTGATATCAGACTTTGCTCTAGTGTCTTAGTGTACATTTAGCCCTTGTGGTGATTTTTATCATCACATATGTCGAGAACATATGCTGACTGAAGTGACTTTGAAAAATGATATTACACAAAGCAATCATTGCATAGATACTATCTTAGTTGCTTTTCTCATTGATGGCACAAAATACTCCACACCTGAAGTTAAAGGAGAAAAGATTCATTTAGTTCACCATTTGTGCAAGTTTCAAGCCATAATTTGCTGGCTTCAGGTTCAGAGTCGCACATAGTAGAGGGCAACAGCAAAAGCAACAAGAGAGAGTGAGAGAGAGGGGCAGACAAGCCTCTTTCTGCCTGCTTTCTCTTATCCAGACTGCTGGTACTAGTGTGGTGCCAATCTAAGTAGTGTACTGATCCATCAATCATTCATTCTTAATCCCAACACCCTTAACTGTAGTATTGCACACTCTAGATTCAGCCACCTCTTAAAAGCCCACTCCCCATGAATGCATTAGGTTTTGGAGGGATATCTAGACACAGATCATACATTCCACCCCTGGTCCCCCAAAGACTTATGTACATTCTTTTATGCAGAAGGTGTTTAGCTCATCTCTCAGAGTTGTCCAAGTTCTAAAACTTTTAACATTTCTGTACAGTCCAAGTCCCAAGTCTCCTCTGAGATTTAAGGCCAACTCTTAGCTATGAGCCCTTGTACAAATGAAAACAAGCAATAGCACAAGATAAGACATTTCCATTCCAAAAGTTACAAACAGGGTATAAAAAGGAATGGAACCAAAGCAAGTCCAAAGTCCAGCAGACAAGCATTAGGTCCTGTAGTTCCATGTGCAGCATCCAAGGCCATCTATGTGAACTCCAAAGGGCTTGGGCGGCTCCACTCCTGTGGCACTTCTGGTGGTTATAGCTCACATGGCTTTTTCCTTGGGCCCATTATGCTTTCTCCTTGCAATTTTCCTCAGAAGATCCATGTTTCTGGCTTCTCCAAAATTCTGGGGTCTCCACTGCACCTTTGGCTTCACATTCACATCCTCACATATTGCCTTCTCAGGGGCACACGGTCTGGCCTCCCAGGCCTTCTTCTGAAATCTGGCTGAAAATTTTCCTGAACCTGAAACTCTTGCATTCTGCTTGCACCTAAACCCAGCACCACATGGATCTGCATGCACCTAGAACCAGCATCAAGTGGATGATGCCAACATCTGCTGCTGGATGGAGCAATAGCTAGGCTTCCCTCTGTCTTGGCTGTAGGGGTCCAGTGCCTGGATTGTTGAAACCTCTGAATCCAATTTCAAAAAACAAATTCTCTAGGCCTCTGCCATTCTGGAACATAGTGCTCTGGGGCTTTCTTCTCAAAGCAAAGTCTTTCAGTTTTGCAATTTTGAGGTTGCAAAGGGTAGAGTCCTGCTGCTTCTTGTGATACCCCCAGGCTATCCTTTCCATTCTCCTGATTCTTCTCACCAATCAAGATGTCCTCTGCTTTCTCTTTGCAGTCCACAGCTTTACTGGAGCTTCCTTTCTGGCCAAATATCACATTTTAAATCATTCTACTGGGCTCTTTGCTCTTGATTCTCAGCACAGATCTGGCTAAAATCCCCCAATAGTGGTCAGGCTACTGCTTCAACATTCAACTTCCTTGAAATTTCTTCTGTCAGATTAGTCTGCTGCCCACAGTCTCACTCTCAGGTAAAGTCTCTGAATATGAGCAAAATGTTGACAAATTTTCTGCCAAGCTATAGTGCACATTGTCTGGATCCCAGTGCAGTTCATCTTCCCAGTAGCAACCTTCTGAGCCTGGTGTTTTACTGGCAAGATTTCTATCAGCCTTGTGGTCTTCTGAGCTCTGGCCAGAATCTCTCATACAGTACCTCCTAAGGCATTCCACCTCTACTTTTTCATCTGGCCCCTGCAAACCTTTCCTAACTCTTTCCACAAGGCCTTCCCAAAGGCTCCTGGACCACATGGTCAGGTAGGGTCACAGCAATGACCCCATTTCTCTCTTCCAAAAATTTGTCTTAACTATTTTTTTCTTGTTGCTGAGACAAAATACCTAACACCCAAACTTAAGGGAGGAAAGGTTTATTTAACTCACAGTTTGTAGAAGTTTGAGTCCATAATTTTCTGGTTCCATAGTTGGGTGGCACATTGTAGAAGTGGAATAGTGCATGGCAGCAGAAGATAGCAAAAGCAACAAGAGCAAAAGAGGGATGCAAGCCTCTTTCTGCCCCTTTTATTTTATCCAGACTGCTGGGACTAGGGCAGTGCCAATCCAATGAGTGAACTGATTCAGTGAGCACTAACACTTAATCTCAGCATTCTTAATCCTAGCACTGAACCATGAATCAATTGAAAACTCTAGATTCAGCTACCTCTGAAAAAGCCCCATCTAAAAGTGCATGAAGCGTTGGGGGGACATCTAGACACAAACCATAACAGATACTTATACTGAACAATCAGTAAATATTTAATTTGTCAATCAGCTTCAAAAACAACATATTCTCAAGCAGTAGTAATGCTGGCCTTCTTAGAAGATGTTTTCAAATGAAATGAATCATTGAGTATATACAATCATTTCCAATTAGTAAAGAAATATATCAGGATTGTTACAGTTTAGCACCCTCAGATGAAAAGCTTGACTGTTTATGGATTTAGGATATAGCTTATAATACTGCATTCTAATTTTACATATACTGAGTCAAAGATCTTTCAGTCAAAGACCCCCAAGAACAAATTTATTTCTATCAAATAAAATATGGTGTAAATGTCACACTTGGTCATTGATTTATTACTTGAGCTACCTCGTGAATTTATATTTCAGTTCTATAGAAGAAACTGAGTTTCAAAGGGTTTAAGCACTGTGGCCAATTCTACACTATTACCAAGTTGGAGTCAGAATCTAAATTTTTCTTTCTGCTACTCTATTCACCTCACCATTTTCAGTTGTCTTAAAGAAGAAAAAAGTGTGCGTGGAAGATAGTAAATGCCACTTTGTATAAATGGGTGAAGACAGAAACAAATCAGAGGCAGACTGATTGCCCAAACAATCCCAGGCAAATTTGAAATATTAAAATAACTTCTGTCACAAATAATTGTTCTTGCTTTCTCTAGCTCTCATTATAGATGGAACTTAATTGTTGAAAATATGAGTTGGAAAAATCATTCTCATAAGGATCATTAGAGCTTAAACTAAGCAAAGGGGCCTGGTGCAGACAGGTGTTCCTCACTCAGAAGGCCCGCGAACTGCTCTCACTGGGGTTCACATATGGGCCCTCTCTGCATGAGCCCAGCACCCAGTGAGGTACTGGAGTGGGTGCTTCATGAGTTGCTGACACTGCGGTTCAAGTTTGGGCCTTGCTTGTGCAGCGACCTCCTGGAGGACAGGCATGGGCAGTCTGTGATCACCATCAGTGTGGCCCGTGTCTGGCTCCTGTGTGAATCCTGAACTGACTGGAGATGCAGAATCAGGTGAGCTGTGACCCACTGACAGCACAGTTCCCAGCCAAACACTGCTGAGAGAACCAGGTACTTCCCATCTACTTCCTGGGGGCAGAGCAGGTGACCCATGACCTGGCCGCCACTTCAGTCTGAGTCTCCACCCTCTGTGCACCTGGTGCAGACAGTACTTCCTCACTCCGAAGGCCTGCAAACTGCTCTCAATGGAGTTCACATGTGGGTCCTCTCTGTGCATGCCCAGCGCCCAGTGAGGTATTGGACCGGGCACTCCACAAGATGCTGACACCACAGTTCGGGTTTGGATTTTGCTTGTGCTACGACCTCCTGGAGATTTTAGACATGCACAGTCTGTGATTGCTGTTGGTGCAGCCCATGTCTAGCTCCTGTTCGCATCCTGAACTGCCTGGAGACACAGAATCAGATGATCTACAAACTGTTGA
>NW_004955426.1:5356900-5357984 GCF_000276665.1 Chinchilla lanigera | reverse complement strand
CAAGACTGATGTACCCTGACAAACTCTCCTTCAGATTTAATGGAGAAATAAAATATTTCCACAACAAAGAATAACTGAAGAACTTCATGAGTGCCAAGCCATTGTTGCAAAGAGTACTAAAAGATATTCTACACAAATAAAGAAAAGACCACAATTTCAAGAACAACAATGGAAAGGAACCATCAAGAAGAGTATGCAATTAAACAGAGAGGAAAAGTAGGAAACCAACAGCAAGTAAATAACATGACAATGATAAGTCAACACATATCAGTTATAACCATAAATGCAAATGGCCTCAATTCATCAGTCAAAAGAAACAGACTGGCAGAGTGGATTAAGAAACAAAATCCAACAATATGCTGTATACAGGACACATGTTTTACTCAAAAGGAAATCCATGGACTGAAAGTCAAAGGATGGAAAACAATCCTCCATGCAACAGGAAACCAGAAAGAAGCAGATGTGGTTACTCTCTTTGCAGACAATGTAAACTTCAAACCAACAACAATCGAAAGAGATAAAGAAGGTCACTACATACTTGTTAGGGGAAAAGTGCAAGAAGATGAGATAGCAATCATAAACATGTATGCACCAAATATTGGAGCACCAGACTATATAAGACAAATCTTAATAGACATGCAAACCCATATAATTAATAGACCTCAATACCCCTTTGACACAAAGAGATAGGTCAACTGGACAAAAACTCAGCAAAGAAATAACAGATTTGAACTTAATCTGTTAACAAATGGACTTAGTAGATATATACAGAGTGTTCTACCCCATATCAGAGTACACATTTTTCTCAGTTGCACATGGGAATTTCTCTAAAAAAGACCACATTTTAGCCCACAGAGCATACCTACCTAGATGCAAAAGAATTGAAATTATCCCATGCATGTTATCTGACCACAGTGCAATGAAATTGGAAATTAATGACAAAAGGAACTCTAAAAACTCCATAGACACTTGGAAATTAAACAACAACCTCCTGCACAACCACTGGGTCACAGAAGAAATTAAATTAAGAAATACCTGCAAAGAAATGAAAATGTAAATACAACTTACCGGAATCCGTGGGATG
>NW_004955426.1:5308162-5354775 GCF_000276665.1 Chinchilla lanigera | reverse complement strand
AAACACTAAATCTACTGGAAGAGAAAGTAGGTAAAAACCTTGAAGACATAGGGGTAGGCAGAGAGTTCATGAACAAAAACCAAACTGCACGGGAAATACTTCAGAGTCAACAACTGGGATCTCATCCTGAGATGAGATCTCATCCCAAACTGAAAAGTTTCTGCACATCTAAAGAAATCACCAGCAGAGTGAATGGAAAACCCACAAATTGGGAAAAAATTTTAGCTGACTGTCCCTTGGACAAAGGTCTTCTGTCTAGAACATACAAGGAATTAAAAATTGTCAGCATCCTCAAGTTCAAAGACCCAGTCCAAAAATGGGCAGCTGAAATGAATACACACTTCTCAGATAAAGAAATACAAATGGCAAATAAATACATGAGAAAGTGTTCAACATCATTAGTTGTAAAACAACATTGAGATTTCATCTCACCCCAGTTAAGAAGGGCTAGCATTAAGAAATCAACCAATAACAAATGCTGGTGAGGCTGTGGAGAAATAGGAACTCTTCACTGCTGGTGGGAATGCAGACTGGTGAAGCCACTGTGGAAATCAGTTTGGAGATTCTTCAGCAAACTAGGACTAGAGGTGCCATTCAACCCAGCTATTCCCTTTCTGGATATTTTCCCAGAAGATCTGAAAATGTCACATATCACAGCGATATATGTGCACCCATGTTCATAGCAGCAAAATTTGTAATTGCTACATTGTGGAAGCAACCTAAATGTCCATCCAGTGAGGATTGGATAAAAAATTGTGGTATTTCTATATAATGGATATTACTCAGCTATAAAGAAAGGTAAACTTAAGGCTTTTATAGGTAAATGATCACAACTACAGACCATACTCATAAGTGAAATAAATCAGACCTGCCTGTCTCACTAGTGTAAGACCTGAGTGTACAAAAACTAGGAGGTATGATGGACATTGTGAAATGAAAGGAAAATGCTCAAAAGTAAAGGGCAACTGGGATGTGGGAAAAGAGAAGTGAAAGAAGGGGAAATTATGTAAGCATGTATTTACAGGATAGCTAACATTGTTGTACTACTGTCTTCTATTGCTCTACAGAAAGGAACAGTTAATGATTACTTACTTGATCAATTTTATATGTCTCTATTTGTTTTCCTGAGAAACCACTTTGAAGATATAAATAAGTAATAAAACAACCATATTAATTTCCTACAACTTTGTCTATAACTCTGTTTTGTTTGTATTGTTCTTATGCTACTTTGTAAATGGATGTATGTCTGTTAATATGTTTTCCTTCTTTTATTTTAAAAAAAAAACTAAGCAAAGACAACATACAAAGCTGAACAGTTGGACCAAATACTTGCCTTTTCCATTATTGGTGCTGGGGGCAGGTGACAATATCAGTGAGAGGAAGATGCCTGTTGAGGTCCTTGAAAAATACGTGTGGTCCTTGAAAGATACCTGTCATGGCCTTGGAAAAAACTCACAGAACAATGAATAAACTTGAGCCAAAAAAATTGATCCACATCTATGCAGATTAGAATCTAGAGAGGTGCTAAATGTTTAATTATGTATTCCAACTGAGAAAAATTGTCAGTAACTGAGTGCAGGGCAAATAGTGTGTTTGCTATATTAAAATTTCTCTAGATAAGGAGAACAACTTTTCTTTATATAAGTAAATATTTACAATACATGGCACAATTCAACCATCCATGAACTAGTTTTTTAAAAATAAATGCGAAGAACTCCATTTCTTTGTCCTACTATTTTTCCTTCTGGCAACATTTTCTTGAGTAGGTATTGTGTTTTTGGAACAGTTAACTCTTCTTTTAACCATAAGAAGGGTAACTGAGGGAGTATAATGCAGTGATCATCAACTGTGGATGCCCAGCTGTGACGGGGGAAAGAGAAAAGAAGAAAGAGATAAAGAAAAAATATGTATATACAGGAGAGTTTGGATAGTTACACAGCTAGTTTCTTTTAATTCATTGACAATTTTTTTTTATTTTAAAAAATAGAAGATGTAAAACATATTAAGAGACAGACATCCATTTACAAAATAGCATAAGAACAATATAAACAAAACAGAGTTACAGACAAAGTTGTAGGAAATTGACCATGGTTGTTGTTTTACTTACTGATAATTTCAAATTGGTTTCTCAGGAAAACAAATAGAGACACACAAGATTGATCAAACAAGTAATCATTAACTGTTCCTTTATGCAGAGCAATATAAGACAGTAGTACAATGATGTTAGCTATCCTGTATATACACACTTACACAATTTCGCCTGCTTTCCCTTTTCTTTTTCTTTTAGTTCATTGAAAAGAAAGGATTGTTCTAATATCGTCTTGACAAGATATCACACCTATGTCTTGTACTCTGAATAACTCTTACAAAGACAACAAAATGCAATGTATAATTGTTGCAACTATTTTGAAACTGTTTCATTGTTATTTCTTGTCTCTTTTCTCTTCAAAATAAAAAAAAATGTGCAGTGACAGTGAAGATCCCTGTTTTAGTGGAGAGGGCATAGGTACTGATGTCCAAAGACTTGAATGGGAGGACCAGTTTTCTAGCTGATTGATTTAATCTAGTTACTAAATTTTAAATTGATTTTTGTGTTAGTCCACTTTCCCATCACTGGGACACAATAACTGACACTTTTAACTTCAGGAAGGAGAGCTTTACTTTGCTTCCCTTTAAGAGGATTCAGGCCTTGAGCAGCTGGCTCCATGGCAGGAACATCATGGTGTAAGCGTGTGGTAGAGCAGAGCTGCTCAGGTCAGGATGGTGGGAAACAGCATAGGAGAACAGTGAGAGAGAAGCAAAGGTCAAGGGATCAGACTTAGACCCCACAGTCTTACCTCCACGATCCACTCTGACACACCCAGAAACATACTGTTCTATTCCCCTGGGCACATCCCAAAGCCAATCAATTTTATACTGTATCCTAACTGCTTCATTTTGTTAATCTGTTGTCTGAAACCCTTGAATGATAGTCCTTACCCAGGGGTAGGATGAGGTGTATGGAACCCGAAGCTCACACAATTTGAAAGTCTCTTTATGATGAAAAATAGAAAAATATCTTACAGTTGTAGATACTACAAAACTTCATATTCAAAAAACACAAGGCTACCTAGCAATAGCTTCATTGTGAGAACCGCTCTGAGTTTAGCATTAGATAATTGAGGCTGTCTTGCACAAGAGTGGATTTGAGACTTTGCTGCACCTGAAGTACTTAGCAGAGTATCATGATGATCATGTGAGAACTGAAGGATGAAGTGCTAGGAGTAGCATTTTAGAGAAGAGGATACTATTGTAAAATTCTCAGATGAAAGGAAGTTGATGTTTGCTGCAGATTTGGGGCCACCATCATTAGTACAGGTACATAGAATTTTTTCCTTAGTATTTCATAAGTGACACATAACCACTGTCAGCTTTTTAACTGTTCAAGTTGTTTCCTTTCTTACTAAAGGAAGTCATCCATGAACTCACTGTCTGAAGTTAGTGATATCTGACTTGAATCTGGCTAAGGAAAGACGTTTACTCATGCAGAAATTATCTATTCACACTTTACAAGAAAGTCCCCTTTGGCCACTTTGTATGTAATGTCCTTGTCTGTATATTAGAGGATTCATGTTTTCACATGACTTTAACAGCGTGTACTTCTTTCTTCTCATTGCATGTGCACCATGGCTGCACATTTAGTTCATGGCTACAGGAAAGCCCAATCTCAGCATCCAGTCTTCTGAGTTTGAGATATGTACAGATGCTTACCAGACCTCTACATTTCACCAGACCCCCACCAATTCACAATTGTAAGTGTGGGAACAACCTCTTCCCTACTGGGTGCTATTCACACAGCTGAATAGAAAACCTAGGAAAGCCAGACTCCTTCGTCTTCACCCCTGACATTTGACCCACAACTGAGCCTCATTAATGCTGTCCCTGCATTCATTAGGTTTCTTCTCTTCTACCTTGCACTGTCCCTGATTTGGATCAAGGCCTTATCATCTTGCACTGAACTCTAGCCATAGCCTTTGAAGAGCTCCACTTTATTTCCAATATATTATTAAAATATTCTTTCAGTAGTGCAATTTGGTATGTTTTCCATTCATCAATAGTTTCTCACTTTAAAATACAAATTACTGCCAACAGAACACACGATGATATGGTCTATGACTTTCTCCCTCTATTGCTCTCTGCTCCAGGATGGAAGAACTTCCTGCAGTTAGTTTCTGAGTGGTCAGCTTCTCCATGTCTGGGCCTACTTCTGCATGCAGTGCATGCTTTATGGCCCCACATGGACACCATGTATTCATAGAAGCTTCTCTGGCTCTCCTCACAGCCAGGCTCAATCAGATGTCTGGATTTCCTTGGCAATCTGTGCACACCTCCACTTCCATTAGTGACCAATTTTTATTATATCTGTTTTCATGTCTGCTTCCTTCGTTAGGCTATTGGCTTCTTCTGGATGGTGATCATCCTTACATGAAATTCTCTGGTGCTTGTTACATAAAGAATGTCAATTCGTACTTGTTGATGGCAAAACAAGAAGTGTAAGTGTTCTGATGTACCAGGAACATATGTACGGAGGAGAAACGTCATGTGATTCTGCACCAATGTTATCAAGCAACTTTCCTGAGACTCTCAAAGAACTTTTAGAAAATACTATGGAATTTGCAAAATGCCGGTATATTCAGCACAAAGATGTCTGAGGGCATTGATTCTGGACAAGAAAACAAAGATGAAGATTACTGCCTTCCAAACTCTTCTAATTTCTCTCTCTGTTCCCTCCTCCCTGTTAGCATCACTTTTCTTCCTCTTGAAATTTTTTGTTTCACCTCTTCATATCCCTATGCCTACTAAAAACTCTACTCTTTGGCCTCAGAATTCACTAGGGTTAAACATTAATATTTATGTAAGCACCAAAGTTCAGTTACTCACTCAACAAATACATGTTGGGTGCTTCTTTTGTGCCAGGGACTAGCAGTACAAAACAAGTCAATATGCACGCATTCCTGAAACTTATAGTCTAGTGGGGATCACACTAAAACAAGAAAAAGTTATAAAGCAAGTAAGACAGGTGTAATCAACAAAAGTAAAAAAGATGAAGTGACAAGGGCAGGCATTTGTAGAGAATGGCCAAAATGTACCCTCTAGGTAAACTGTCAGAATCTGGTTAATATCAGAGGGAGATCTGTGCAGTTTCTGGGAAAGGGACCAGAAGACAGACAAATGCATGCTTAAAGGCTTCTAGAAGCAATAAGGAGCCCCTAGGGCTTGAATGGCGTGGTAGTCAGAGTCCAAGGTCAGATTACAAAGCTCTGTGGGCCCTGGAACATATGTGGGGTTTTATTTAAGGGCTTTCTGAAGCCATTGTGGCATTCTGAGCAAGGATTTACAAGGATCAGAACTCACATTTAAAAAGGGTGATCCTAGTTACTGCACGGAGAATATATTTTAATGGGATAGGAGTGGAACCAGGGAGACTAATGCATATTCCAGCAGAGAGATAATGACAACTTGGATCAGGTTGGTGGATATCATGGTGGTGAAACATGGAATATATTTTGAAGATGGTGCCAGCAGGATATTTTTGACGGTGTGATTATGGAGTTCTTGAGAAAGAGAGATGTCAAAAATGATGCCAGAATTTTTACTTTGGGCAACTAAAACAAAGATGATGGGCTGATGAGCAGGTTTAAGGAGAATGTTGTAAAATTTGTATTTTGATAAGTTACACTTAAATTTTCTTTTAGATATCTCCATATAGATATAGAATATACTCTTGGCTACATAACTATACTATTCATAGAAGTTTCAAAGCTGGGGACATGGCTATGGAAGATTTCAACATATAAATGACTTTAAAAGTCAGGAAAGTGGATGGCCTCACCTAGGGACTGGTTGTGGCTGGAGAGAAGACCCAAATACTGAGCCCTGGGACAAACAATAGTAAATAATATTTTTCACAATACAGGTTGTGAGCCATTAGGGATCCTGAAATCAAGTTGACAGTTGCAACAAACATTAAACAAAACGGAGTCAGTAGACTAAAGAAGATTAGATGATTCTAGACTAGATGAGACAATTGTTTGAGAATACATCATTTAATAAGTGGAAATATATTTTTATGAAACTTTCTATTTCTGGATTATATGTATTAGATTGCAACAAAATAGTTTTAAATCCTTGCCTTTTGAAAAGGAAGAAATGATAGCAACTGAGACTAGAAAGGAATAGCCATTGAGCTAAGGGGAAAATCTGAAGAGGTAAGTTTCAAACTGCAGTAGAAGAAAGTGTGCCATGGAGGATAGAATGTCTAGTAGCTAGACTGGTGAAGGAAGGACCACTGGGCTGGTGTGAGGTTATTGGTGACTTTATCAAAAATAGTTGCAATAAAGGAGTAGGGCAAAAGCATTAGTGAGATCATGAAAGAATGGGACAAGAAGTAGAAATAGCAGGTTTAGATAAAAAGGAGGAAAATGAAATGAAGCAATAACCAGAATTATATTGCTTCAGTCCTGCACAGAATAACTTTGTGACAAACATAGTAAAACCTCTCACATCTCTGATCTGGTGGCTTCTGAGATCTAGGAAATTCCAACTTAGGAAAGAATCCAAAACACTGAGGTTTTAAAACTTAAGTTCTGATTTTCTTTCCTTAATCAAATTTTAAAACATTTTATAATAGCCATATCATTTAGAGACTAAGCCAATCTCTAAAACTAGAATTACTCTTAAAATCAAAAAGTAAAGATAAAAACTGTATCTTATGCTTTAATACATTTTGTAAAGTTGATATTATTTCTTCTTTAATTGTATCATAAGTTTCATAAGTGAAGTCATCTGTGTCTAGAGTTTTCTTTGGGAAGACTTTGAATAAAAAATACATCTAATTTTTATAGAACTATTATAATTTTATGTCCTCTTCTGCCAGTCTTAGTAATTTATATCTTTCAAGTAATTTGTACTACAATATAAATCTTTATATAAAGTTGTTCATGAACTTTCTTTTGATGTCTACAGAATGTTTATTTTTAATATCAATTACTTGTGTTTCCTCTGTTCTTATATTGAACAATCTAGCTAGAATCTTATCAGTTTTGTTAATATTTTTAAGAATAAAATTTTGCTAAAGTCAAAATGGGTCACAGATCTAAATATTAAAACAGAAACACTAAGTCTCCTGGAAGAGAAAGTAGGTAGAAATCTTGAAGACATAGGGTTAGGCAGAGAGTTCATGAACAAAAACCAAACTACATGGGAAATAGTTCAAAGAATCAACAATCGGGATCTCATCTTATTGAAAAGTTTTTGCACATCAAAAGAAACCACCAGCAGGGTAAAAGACAACCCATCAATTGGGAAAAAATTTTAGCCAACTGTCCATCAGACAACGGACTTCTACTTAGAGTGTATAAAGGATTAAAAAAAAATTAGGCCTCCAAAATTCAAAGACCCAATCAAAAGAAGGGTAGCTGAGATGAATACATACTTCTCAGATGAAAAATACAAATGGCAAATACATACATGAAAAAAATGTTAGACATCATTGGTCATTCAAGAAATGCAAATTAAAACAAACATAGTAAACTGCAGCAGAAGATTCCATCTCACCCCAGAAAGAATGGCTATCATCAAGAAATCAACCAATAACAAATGCTGGAGAGGCTGTAGGGAAAAAGGAACCCTTCTCCACTGCTGGTGAGAGTGTAGACTGGTGAAACCACTGTGGAAATCAATGTGGAGATTTCTCAAAAAACTAGGAGTAGAGGTCCCACTTAATCCTGCTATTCCCCTTCTGGGTATTTTTCCAGAAGAACTGAAAACATCATACCACAGCAATATATATGTACCTATGTTTATGGCAATGCAATTTGTCACAGCTAAATTTTGGAAACAACCCCAATACCCATCAACTGAGGAATGGATAAAAAAGATGTGGTACTTTTATACAATGGAGTATTACTCAACTATAAAAAAGATAAACTAGAGGTTTTTATAGGTAAATGGATGTAACTAGAGTCCATACTCATAAGTGAAATAAATCAGACCTGCATGTGTAAAGATCATATTGTCTCCCTAGTACAAGAACTTGAAAGATTAAATAAAACCCAAAAGGTATAATAGATATTTTGCAAGGGAAAGAAATTTCTCAAAGGAAAAGAACAACTGGAATGAAGGAAAAGAGAAAAAGAAATAAAGAAGGAAGGGAAAAATATATATGTATATACAAGGATAACTGGGATAATTGTACTGCTGGTGTCTACTGGTTTATTAAAAGGAACAGTTAATGCTTAAATTTTTTTCTTGACCAAGTTTTCATGCTTATATCTGGTAATCTGAACAACTAATTTGAAGACAACAATATGCAATATA
Source organism: Chinchilla lanigera (assembly GCF_000276665.1). Lineage (NCBI taxonomy): Eukaryota > Metazoa > Chordata > Mammalia > Rodentia > Chinchillidae > Chinchilla > Chinchilla lanigera. The sequence continues at coordinate 5,346,417 of NW_004955426.1, read as the reverse complement.
ACAACCATTGTTGAATTCCTACCATCTTGTTTAGTGAAGCTTTGTATGGTTTCTAATTTTTTATTACGTTTTATTCTCTTTAACTGTTTGACCAAACTTGCATTCTTACGCCTGTCAATCTGAACAACTTCATTGAAGATAACAATATGCAATATAACAAACACTGTTTTTTGTTTTGTTTGTTTTGTTTTCCGGTACCAGGAATCGGACTCATGACCTCGTACTTGCCAGGCAGACACTGCGCCGCTGAGCTAAATCCCCAGCCCCGATCATTGTTAATTCTTATCCAAAAAAAAAAAAAGGAATCAAGTTTTGGTTTCATGATTCTTTCTATTAATGGTCTATTTGGTATTTCTTTGATTTTTCACTTTTAAACCATTATCATAAGGGTGAAATAAATCAGACCCACATGTGTAAACATCATATTGTCTCCCTAGTAAAAAAAAAAAAAACAAAAGAACAAAGTGAAGGGCTGGGGATTTAGCCCAGCGGCAAAGCGCCTGCCTGGCAAGCGCAAGGTCGTGAGTTTGGTTCCTGGTACCGGAGAAAAAACAAAAAAAAAAAAAACAAAAAAAACAAACAAAACAAAACAAAAAAAAGAACAAAGTGAAACAAAACATTATCATGCCCTTTCTTTTCTTATTTTGTGTTTGTTCTTCTTTTCCTAGAGTTTTAAGGTGAAAGTAGAGATTATTGTGTTTGATCCCTTTGTCTTTTTTTATATAAGCAGGTAGAAACATAAAATTCTCCCCAAACAACTGCATTTCACAAATGTGGATGTTTAGTGTTTTCACTATCACTTAGTTAAGAATATTTTCTAATTTCTTCTTTGACCGAGGATTTAGGAATATATGCTACTTGATTCCTGAATATTCAGAGATTTTTCTGACACCTGTTTTTAAATAATTTTGAAATAAAATTTCTTTGTTGTCAGAGAGCATATCTGGTATGATTTTAAATCTTTACGTTTACCAAGTCTTTACATTTATGACACTGCACACAACCTGCATTAGTGAGGGCTCCATAATCTCCTGGACAGAGGTATGTTGTATTAGTCCAGTAAACAGATAGTGCTGACCAAGTCTTCTAGATCTCCACAGAACATTTTGCATTCTTCTTCCATTACTGAGACAGGAGTGTTCAAATCTTTGAATTTAATTTTTTCCTTTTGTTCCACCAATTTTTCTTTGTGCATTTTGGATTTCTGTGATTATATGTTGTCTTGTTTACTTTGCTCTCGTTGCTGAGACAAAATACCCAAAGCCCAAAATTAAGGAAGGAAAGGTTTATTTAGCTCACAGTTTGTGGAGGTTTCAGTCCATACCTGGCTGGCTCCAAGGCAGAGTGGCACACGGCAGAGGGCAACAGTTCATGGTGGCAGAAAACAGCAAAACCAGCAAGAGCAAAAAGGGAGGAGCAGCAGAGAGCAAGCCTCTTTCCCTCTCTTATATGGTATGAAAACTACCCACCCCATGGCAGGTGTAACACACCCATAATCCCAACATTGGATCATGAATCAATCACGAACTCTAGAAGTCCACCCCATGACTGCATGAAGCTTTGGGGAGACATCTAGACACAAACCATAACATAGGTGTATATTTTTTGGATTTTAATGTTTTGTCTTGTTGAATTGACTGTTTAATTATGAAATATCCCTCTTTATCTCAAACAATATTTATCTTGATATGTAATTTGTCTGTTATTATTTTAGTCACACCACCATTTTTATAAATATCTGAATGGTATGCCTTCCTCCATACTTTATACTTTATCTTTATTTTATAAACAACATATTGTTTTTTTAAAATCTGCTCTGAAATCTCTTCATTCTAGATTCCATTATCATCTAATGTCATTGTATGATTTACATATCATCTTGCTATTTGTTTTCTTTTTGTCTCATTAGATTTTGATATTTTTCCTTTTTCTCGTTTAGGATTACTGCAGTTTTAGAATTTTCTTCTACTGGTTTTTATTTCACGTTTTAAGCTGTAACACTTTGTTGCTCTTCAGTTTACATTATCCTCCTTTGGTTTACACCGTATCTGTCTGTCTGTCTGTCTATCTATCTATCTATCTATCTATACACATATCTTATGAAGGTATACTTTCATTTTCTGAAATAAGTCAATGAAAAAATTCATTTGCATTTTTCTCCATTTCTTTCTAGAACTTCTCATCCTTTGGGTAGATTGAATTTTCATCAAGTATAATTTCCCCTCAGTTTAAGGAAGTGCCCTTAATATATTTTGCAATTCTTTTCTCTTGGTGACAGATTCTTTTAATGTTTATTTGTTCTAAAATGTGTATTTTTCCTTTATTTTTGAAGAACATTTTTACTAGATTTTAATTCCCTGCTTTTCCCTTTCAGTACCTTAAATATGTCAGTTTAATATAGTCTGGTTTACATTGTTCTTAATGAGATTGGGGTTATCGTTTTGCCCTGTAGGTAAAGTGCCTTCAAAAAATAATCTTTGTAAAGATTTTCTCTTATCACTTTATCTATTTTGAGAAATAGTCTTCCCAATAACAAAATCAGGAATTTATCTCACATTGCTAAATTATGGATTTATGCCATATTGCTAAAAAAGCTATTTAAAATTTCCATTTACTTACTTGCTTTACTGCTGTACATCAGGTTTTACTGCTTTTTCACCATGTCTAATAACTTTTTATTTTGTCCTAGATATTATGCATGCTGTGTCACTGAGCACATTCTTTAATAGGCATTGAGTTTTGTTCCAGTACACAATTAATTTACTTAAGCTTGATTCATTCAAGGGTTGGTTTTAAACTGTGTTAGCAAACATTTAGAGTAGTTTTTACTGTAGGAGTAGATTCACTTGGCCTTTCTAAAGTCTCCACTGAGTGCAGTTATTGATGTCTCCACTCTGATCAGGATTCAAATGTCTCCTAGCTAGTTGAGGTCCAGCAGTTGTTCAAGTTAATGCTTTCCAGTAATTTTTCTTTCCTAGGTAGTTTTCTTTTCTCCATTTTATGGATTCTTGTCCCAGCCATGCAGATTTTTATTTTGGACTTCAGACTAAGGGAAACCATATCAAGAATTCTGGAGTTTTTTTTCTGTACAGCTCCCTTCTCTCCCATTACTGCCCTATAATATCAAGCTACCTCAGTAGTCCAGAGTTAGCTATCTTCATCCTCAGAAGACACACACCTCTGAACTATATGCTCTATCTCACTGTGCTCTATCCCACTGCAGTTTAGACAGCAGCATCTCCTGGCAGAAAAGCTGGAGTAACTGTGAGACTTATCTTAATTTCTCTTTCTCTTTGTTAATTTATATTGCTTACTTTCTAACATCAGAAAATAATCATTTCATATATTTTGTCCAGTTCCATAGTTGTAGGTATAGGTTACTCATTCCTGGCTAAGAGTAGAAGACCTCTGATACATTTTGAAAAGCAGCATCTGAGTTATCACTTAACCATCTTTGCAAGTTCTAAAAAATTCATTTGTCTTATGCATTTTACATGAGGAAGTTTTCTTTATTTTGACAGAACTGACTGGACTTTCCCAAGCCCCAAGGAGTAAAGTTTTGACTGCATAAAATTTGGACACCTGCCCAAGTTTTGCCATTTCAGACTGAAATGGCAAAAAAAAAAAAAAAAAAAAAGGAGTAATCAAAAACCTACAAGCAATTTATACTTTGGACATCCTGGTGAATGTGAAGGGTGGTTTATAAAAAGCAGAGGGAGATTTATTTTTTGAGTTTGGAAAAATGGATGGGTTTCAAAACAGACTAGATTAAATATCAGAGATTTTGAAGTTTTCCCAGTTCTTTTACTAACCATATGATCTTGGATAAAGGTGATAGTTTCCTCGTCTGTGAAATTAGATCTGGCTTATCTATCTCAGGAGACTAACATATATCTTAGTTGTAATGAAATACATTAAAAAGGACATTGTAGAAGATGAAACATTACATAAATAGAAGGTACATTGTTCCTTGTGTTTTGAGAAATATGAGCTAAATTTATGAGAAAAAAGGAGAATTTTGAGTATAAAATATTTGAAGCAGAAAGAAGGCCAATAGAATAGAGCTAAGAACTTACTTAGAAGGATGACTTATTATTTAGAACAATTTATTTGAAATCACTCTGTATTCTTAGCAACCAGCAAAAATTTCCTTATCCTAATCAAAATTCTTGAATGTGGTATAACTTATTTTATTATACTCTAATTTTTATCTTAGCTTTAATTATAGGTGTCCATCCTGGAAATGTGTGTTATACTGAGAATTCCAATGAAGAAAGGAATATTGCAGTTGTTATGACTTAATCCAGTGTTTCTGATATAATCACAGATACTGTGTCTTCAATTTCTGACCCAAATTCAAAAGAATATTTTGCTTTATTAACACTTCCAAAGAGCAGGCACATTTTTGAAACTTTTAAATATTGAGTCTTACCTCATGCTATTAAAAATAAACTATTCATTTACATTTTAAGCCAATTGTTTCAGTGTGTCATCAGAAATAGCACTTTTCCTTTCCCCCTCTAATAGGCTTATTCATCTCAAAATCATAGAATTAGAGACTATAGAGCTGATCAGAGACATGATTCATTCTTTAGGATTGGAGTCTGATGATGACCCCCCGGGGAGCCCACATGCACTGCAGACTGATAGAAGCTGAAAACAAAATGGGAAAATTAATTAATGCCGTATGCACTCTTGGTAGTGCAACCTATCACTTTGTTTTAAGGGGTCATTTAATCTATTAATATTTTGAATGCTTTTGTCATCACTACCAGAGTACAGAGCACTGTACTCTGTATTTTGAGATGTTACAAAGGAAATAAGTGGTAGAGGTTCTTCTTTTAAATATCTTACCCTGTGTCTTTCTGAAAGAGTTAAAGACAACATACTGTAGTGATATGTACATGCCCATGTTTATAGCAGTGCAACTCCCAATAGCTGAACCCTGGATACAGTCTAGGTGCCCATCAGTGGTTAAATGGATAAAGAAAACACTGTATATATAGCATATGAAATATAGCATATGAATATAGCATACATACATAATGAAATTTTATTTAGCCATAAACAAAAATGAATCCATGTCATTTATGGATTAATGGATGGCTCTTGAGACCATAATGTTAAGCGAAATAAATAAGACACAGAAAATTCAGTATCATCTTGGTTCTTTTATATGAGAAACCCAAAATATAAATATTAAAGAATAAAATAGAGGAGAGATGGTAGTAAACAGGGAGGCAGATTCTCTGGAGATGGGGAATGGCATCAGGGTAAGTGGGAAAGGGGCAGAGTGGGAGACAGAGACAGAAATGCTCATGGTACGATTTATATTTGCACCTATTCCTCCAAGCAAATGTAAATATTATGTAATATTTACAAACATAAACCAATAAAAAGTCAAACAAATAATATCTTACTCTGATTTGAGAAAGAAAGCTCAGTACAGGAAGGTAGGATTATCATTTGTCTGCATATGCTTGGCCAGGTGAATTAAATTTGCTTTCATGGAGCTAAGTACCAGTTTGATGTAGCTGCAATGGTTCAAAAATGAAAATAGAACATTCTCTTTTATCTCTTTTATCTCATTAATGCCCCATAAATACTGATGAAAGATGTTCAAACAAAAATGCAAAATGTAATGTGCTACATTCATCAGTACAAGCAGGTCCTGGATGAAATCCGACAGAAAGGAAATACTAGGATGGGAAAGACAGTGGCAGTAGGATACCAAGAGCATTACAGGTGTGTGAGACATTAAAGAATAGCAGACAGGAACTGGTAACTAAGTAGACACGGCAGGTAGGGAAAAAGGAATGCAAGATGGCAGGGGTTTGTCTATTTGCATACAGGATTATAGAATGGGGCCACAATCAACAGAGGGAATTCTAAGGGTAAGATAATGAGCACCACTGGGGGTGGAAATGATGAGTTCCATTTTTGACATGTTGGCTTGGAGACGCCTGTCGAAAATCCTGGTAGAAATGCCAGGAAATTCTCTGGGTGGATATAAATACATATATATGTATAGCCAAGAAAACAGAGTTGACTAGGAAAAATGATTTAAAGATTGATGATTTTTAAGGTATAATGCAAACAGTGAGTATGAATAAATTTATCTGGGAAAAGAGTATAGAAAGGATCTTAGTCCAACAAAGGAATTCTAGAGAAGACCATTATTTAAGCATTAGTAGAAGAGGACATTATGAAGAAGGCTGAGAAAGGAGAGTCAGAAAGATGAAGCCAGGCTTGTGTTCTTTTCTGCTGGCATGGCAAACAGAATCTTGTTACCCTGCGGATACCTTGCCGTGTTCCCTGGGGAGGTGGGTATTGATTAGAGAAAGCCAGGTGTGGATATCTGCTCTGCAGTAGTAATACAGAAGAATATGAGGAAGTCCTAGGTGGGAAGAAATAAAGGGACATAGAAGAGCTTGTATTATTTTTGTGGATCTTAAAAATGTGTCTAGGGCATGGATTTGTGTGTTTCCAGCTTCTCAAGGTGAATGTTTGATGAAATAATCATGAAGCAATTGTGACATGCATCTTGATACTCTGAAGTAGCAGCCATGAAAATAAAAGCCAATAGCTCATTGAAACCAGCAGGGGAGAGAGAAGGAAGTACCTGAGGGTTTTACTGCTGCGGTAAGCCAACCCAGAACTGCTGTTTTCTGCCTACTTTTTGTGACCAGATTTACTCTCTGCAGTATACATGTTTGAGAGAGAAGAAAAAGAGGAAGGATGGGAGGGAGGATGGAGGGTAAGGGAAAAACGAAGGAGGAAAGGAATGAGAAAAAGCAGAAAGGAAGGAAGGAAAGAAGGAGGAAGGGAGGGAGGAAAGTAAGAAAACAAGTAAAATCAGGAGAGAGTGATATGGAAGTCAGGGAAGAGACATTTTTTTCCAAAGGAAGAAATAGTAAAAAATTTTTAAAGCCTTACAAAAGTCACATTCAACAAGACTGAACATAATTTCAGAGATCACTGGCACTCATAACAAATGGAATCAAGCGGGTAGCGTTCATGAGGTAGTAGAACAAGGAACAGATGAGAATTGAACAAGGGATTTTTTTCCCAAGAAGTTGGTTGAAAAAGGAAGATAGGGGGAAGCCTACAGCAACACAAGGACAAGGCAGAGTTAATTTTTACAATGGGAATTTTTTCATTAATCTTTGTAGGTAGAGGGTCAAGAATGAAGGAAGAGGATGGCTGGACATAGGGGAGAGAGAAATAGATTTACAGGAAAAGTTTCACAGATGGTAGGAAAGTGTGGGCTTACAAAGAAGGCTGAAGGTTATGACTTTGAAGAGAAAGGAATGTTCTCAGATCTTGGAGCGCAAGACCAGGAGTTACATAAAGGAGAGGAAGGAGTAGATGTTTAAACTGGAGGGCTGATGATAAAGTGGGGGGAGAACTTCCTGTTTGGAGAATGAGAAGGGCGAGTGTGGCCTTTCTGCCTCCTTGGACATGCTCAAGCAGCTGCCCCTGGGCTGACTGAAGAATGGAATTCGCTCAAGAATGTGGCCCTGTTAAATCCTGCATCTCACTGCATCCAAATGAACGTAGGCCAGTGAAGCTGTGGCCATAATTAGGTTAAAGCACATGCCAGAGGGATTTATCAAGATTTGTAAGGTTCCTAGGAGCTATGTGATTGTATCAGTGAAGAAGTAGATGATTTAAAATGTTAAAGATAAGGAGGTAATTTTGTGAGATTACTTTTGAAAATGAAAATAGCATACTTCAGATTCAATATCATGTGATTCCAGCCTGTCATCCTAGAATAAAGACACACGGAAAGATGGAAGAATATTTAAAATTTTGAAATAAAAGCACAGATAAAATTTGAACATGATGTGTATTTTTTCATCCTTCTGTCTTCTAAATGCCATTTGTCTTAGAGAAAGCAGAATCTCATTAATTCAGTAGCAAGTTCAGGAAAAGTAAAAGATCTTGGGCTACTTATTCAAACAGTTAAAAAAGTAAATGTAAGCATTGGATATGATATTGTAACTATTATTTTTGTTGGTTTATTAAAAAGCTGTAACCACTCACTTTGGCTTCTTCTTTTTGTATTCGTTGCATTTATTTGATTTTTTTTTTATTTTAAAAATAAAAGGAGGAAAACATTAACAGACAGACAACCTTTTACAAAATAGCAAAAGAACACTACAGACAATACAGAGTTACAAACAAAGTGGTAGGAAATTAACAATGCTTGTTGTATTACATATTGATATCTCTGAAGTGGTTTCTCATGAAAACAGATAGAGACATGCAATATTGATCAATCAAGGACTCATTGACAGTTTCTTTCAGCAAAGAAATCGAAGACAGTAGAACAACTATGTTAGCTATCTTATTTGATTATTTATACCAATGACTCATACATCAAAACAAATAGAACTCATTACTATTTTTTCCTCATTGATCTATTGGTGACTGGGCTCTGATTTTGCTCTGTGGCCTCTCATGAAGCTGTAATGTATGATGTGTGGGTAGAGGAATCACGGGCCACACCTACCCTCATGTTGGGGCTGTTAGCTGGCTACTAGGTAAGAAACTTACGCCTGGCCTCGGTGAGGTTTTGCCACTTCCTCCTAGCATGGAGGCTGCTCCCAGAAATAAGTGTTTCAAGAGGACCGGGCGAAATCTGTGTCACCTTCATGCCATGCTCCCACAATTCCATAGAACGATTTCCGCCATCACCGCAGGCCCGCTGAGATTCAAAGGGTAGAACCCAAACCTCTTTTCTCTATGGGAGGACGGGCAGCATCACACAGGGAGTAGGAGGGGAGCTCTTTTAGCAACTCCTTTGGAAAATGCGATTTACATACTGCTCAGATGACCCCAGCACTCTGTCTGGACTGTGAGACAAACTTGACATCTCTTCCAAGCCTGTTCTGCTGCAAACCCCTTTTTGAGACTTTTACTTTGTATACCTACTAAGTATCCTATGCTATTTAACTAGTTAAGCATACATGGGATTCTTTCCTATAGGGACATTTCCACAAATCAGAATTAGGAAGCCTCAAATCAACCTCCTCTCTGTGACCTTTCCTTTCATCATGGCTTCTAGATTGGAGCCCAGTGAACACTCTTTAAAAAGGTCCAGAAAACAAACATTTAGGATGTCACAAAATAGTCTTTGTCACAAATACCCAGTGGTGGTGCATACCTGTAATCCCAGCACTTGGGAGGCTGAGGCAGGAGGGTTGCCATGAATTTAAGGCCAGCCTGGTTTATGTAGTGATTTCAAGGCCAGCCTGAACTATGTAGTGAGTCTCAAAAACAAAAACAAACAAAAACAAAGACCCAATGCTGCTGTTGTGGCACAAAGGCAGTCTTAGATGATATGTAGACAAATGGTATGATTGTGTGCCAATAAAACTTTATTTAAAATCAGATGACCGTCTGCAGCTGTGTGACCTTGGAGTAGTGACTGAACAACACTGGGCCTTGGTGAAAATAGAGACACAAGAACCTGGCTCATGAGCTGTTGTACAGAATGAAGACACCCAGGGAAAGCATTGACACAAAAGTGTTAAAAGCCAGTGTTTATTGACTACTTCCTGTGTTCCAGCCTCCATTCTAAATGCTTTGCCACATATTGACTCATTTGTTTTTCTAAAATTCTTTGAGATAGGTCCTGTTGTTCTCATTTTACCAGAAAGGTGATAAAGATGTGGAGGAGGAAAATCACTGGCTAAAGGTTTTGTGATTTTGAGACTCAGTATATTTTTATTTAAATATACACTAAATAGCTTGTATGAAAATGTCATAAAGAAACCAATTATATTGTTGAATTGATATACGCTAGTAACATAAATATTAAAAAAGAAAAATATGTATCCTAAAAAAAAACCAGATGGCATCAACAAAAGCAAAAATAAACAAGTGGGACTATGCCAGACTAAATAGGATCCAAGAAACAAAGAAAACAATGAAAAACAAAAAAAGGCAGCTCCATAATGGTAGGAAACCTTTGCAAACCATATCTTTGATAAGGAATTAATACCTACAATGCGTACAAAACTCACACAACTCAATAGTAAAAAAGCAAAAACTCAAATAACCTCATTAAAAAATAGGCAGAGAAGCCAGACAATTGTCAAAGAGTACAAACTAATGACCAATGAATACATGAAAAGATTTTTGGTTTTTCTCCGGCACCGGGAACCGAACTCACGACCTTGCGCTTGCCAGGCAGGCGCTTTGCCGCTGAGCTAAATCCCCAGCCCCATGAAAAGATTTTTGACATAACTAATCATTGGAGAACCGTGAGCCATCATCTCGCCCTAGTTAGGACGGCTTCTATCCAAAAGACAGGAGGTTAACAATTGTTGATGCAGGAGCAGAGCAGAGGGAACGCTTACACACTGTTGGTGAGAACATAAATTGCTATGGCCATCATGAGCAGCAGTGAAAATGCAAAACAGAACTACAATATGATTACCACTTCTGGGTATATATATGTTTACCACTTTTGGATAATAGCCAAAGGAAATGAGGTCTTATCTCAAAGAGATACCAGCAATTCCACATTCACTGCAGAATTATTCACTTTAGTACACATAGGAACAACCCAATACCAATGAATGAGTGGATAAATAAAATGTGTTCATATATATATATATATAATATTACTATATATATAATATACTAATATATATATTTCACTATAAGTATATTATTAATTCATGAAGGAAATCTGGAGAACATTATACTAAGTGAAATAAGGCTGATATGGAAAGATACATATTGTATAATGTAATTTATATGTGAAATCTAAAAACGCTGAGCTCAGAGGCAGAAGATTGAATGTTGATTCCCAGGAGCTGTGGGGAAAGAGCACAGCACATGAGATGAAGCTGATCAAGAGGTATAAACTTTCAATTACAAAAATGATTACGTGGTAGCTACAATTAGTCATGCTGTATTGTTTCCTTGAAATTTGATAAAACAGCTGTTTTAAGTATCCCTACCTCTCCTCACAAAATAGTAAGCATGGGTAGTGATAGGTGTGTTATTTAAAGTGACTATGATAATCAGCACACCATGTATATGTATATTAAGTCATCATATTGTATACTTTGTATGTACACAGTTTTTTCATTAAAATATTGTAAAATAAAAAATAGAGCAGACTTGGATCACGGGTTGCAGTTTGTGGACTTCTATTCTAGGTCAAGGGACTGCTTTTCAAAGCACCCTAGTTTTTACTGAATATCATGAGTCCATACTGTTGTTTGAAATTATCACATTTCCCACAAGTAAGCATAGGGCAGGGCGTGATTTTGAAGGCAAGTATGGAAGACATTATCTCTTTCTGATATGCTCTCCCAGGTGACTCTGGGTGAATCTAAATGGCAAAGCTTTTAGCATAATTCCAGGGTGTTATTGTACATGAAGTGTCTCTCATCTTTTCTAGTTTCACTAAACATATTTTTTCTGCTGATTTAGCTTCATTTTGGCCTGTTTTTGAAAAGTGGAAATTATTCTCAGTAAATATTCCACTGCCTAATAAAGGAATGGCATCCAGGTATAAGAGATGAGCCAATGTCCTTAAAGCAATGGGCTAAGTAGAGATTACATCCAGAGAAGAAAACTACCCTAGGAGTTCCCACACCTCTACTCAACTGGTGGGGAACCAGGTGTTCCTTTTCTCCTACAGACATCTACTCTGTGAGTCTTTCCTTCAGCCGAAATTAAGCGAGATGAGTCCAGGAAGCCCAAGTGGGACTTTTCTATTCCAGCAAATAAATGTTTTGCTAAGAGGCAAGAGAGTACTGATTTTGTACTTTAAAAAAAAGGATCCCATTCAAATATAACTTAATTTCCCCCCTTTAATGGTGGTTGCCATCCTCCCCAAAACTGATACCATTATTTTAGTCATTTTGGAGTTTGGATTGGCATAGTAGAAAATGACTAAATTGGCTATATCAAAATGTTCAGAAATAACATCATTTTAGACCTGGACAAATGCTAGAAAGTTTAAATCTAAAACCATTATTTTAAAAAGACTAATGGGAACTAAAATAAGGAGAATTCAATCACATAATGTATTTTAAAGACTTGTCTTATCTTTTTTGTTCCAAATGGCATAGAGCTCACTTTTATTCCCACAGTGTCGTCTAATAGCAAATGGATGGGAAAGGGCTAAAATGACAGCGCTCAGAAGGAGGGGAATGAGAGGAATAGGCACAGCCAGATTATCATAGCAGCAGCGGCAGCAGCAGCAGCAGCAGCGAGTGCATTGTGCATTGTTTCTCAAAAGTGAGCAAATGCATTTTGTTTTCAAAAGGCTTAGTAATTAATATACAACCTGTTATCAGTTGTAGGAGAATGTTTCTTTAATGAAGCACATTTTGTTCTTAGGAGTTTACTCCTTCAATATTGCTTATTTCTTTCATAGATTCAGTCCTTGAGTATACATCCTTATCCTAACAAAAATTATAATGCTTATTTTGATGTAAAAAAACAGGAAAAACACAGGTTAGATTGAAAAATAAATCCTTGAATAATTCTCTGTGGAAGGCCATCATCTTGATGTATCAATCATGTTTTTCTAGCTTAACTAAAGGAAGGCAGAGCTAGCTCAGTGCCTGGACCACAGCCAGATTCTATTTAAACCTGGGAAAGTACAGGCACTAAATTTCCCTTTGCTCAAATATGAATCCACTGTCTAATGTTCAGCAATCTTCTTTGAATTGATGTTCTTCCTCTTAACTTATTTTACTTAATCATATTTATTAGGGGAGCTTAGCACATCAAAAGCACATTTAAAAATATTTCCAATGATTAACCTTAGGGTAAGAAAGTTAATGTAATGTATATTGCTAAGTTCATTAACAGTCACTTGATGGGCTAACAGCTGTGTGATGAAGACAGTAGCCATCAATAAAATGAGCAATGATCTTGAGACCAGAATTTTCAGTAGGGAATAACCAGCCAAATTGCGGGCACTGAAGAGCAACCACTAGATGGACATAATTCCAAGCATATTAGGATTGCCTTATAGGACAGTATTTGTGAAAAACTTAAACAAATTGGCCAATATGGAAAATCAAAATATTTACATGGTTTGGGAGAATTTAATAAAAAATGAATTTTTAGAATAGCATTTAATGCATCATATAGGCATATATTCACATTCAAAAGTTATTGATTTAAGGAATAGGCAGATGTATATAAGAGGAATTATAAAATATTGAGCTTGGATTTACCTTTACTCCCTTAGAGAAAGATATCATTAAATAGAAATGAAATTTAACAGAGACAGATAAAACTCATGTAACTGATAAATTTTTGATGAAGTAGGCATTTCATTATTTGAGGAACAAGAGCCGACTAACATTTCAAAATGAAAAAAATCTGTAAACCATGTTTAAATAAATAAGGTAGTTCACTACAGAGTGGTTGTTCTGTGGAAGGGATCATTCATCCACGAGAGGTAATACTGCAAAGCACCCCCTCTCTCTCTCTCTTTTTTTTTTTTTTTTTTTAGTTTTAGAAGGGTCAGGAGGGAGGTCTTTCAAACGGTAGTGTTTGGAAGAGGCATATTCCCAGAGGATCAGGCACTTGCCCAAATGCAGCAGGATACTCTTTTGGTGGTTATGCTTAGAACAGTCCATGAACTGGTCCACAGGAAGCACTTAGCCTTGGGCCTGGCTTGAAGAAAGTGCTCAAGATACCTGTTATTACTATGCAAGTAAAAACAATGGCATAAAATCCCTGCATTGTGGTGAGCTCTCCTCTTGAGGTGTGGTCCCCTTAAGGATGTTAATTTATTATAGCCAACTATTGAGAAAAAGAAAATGGATGTATAACACAAATATTCTCTTTTGACTTTGCCCAGAGGAAATAGAATTCTGTTTAGTTATTTATTAAAACCAAGAATCTTAAGAAACTTGAGGTAGTTTTCTCTAAGTGTAATCCAAAGTGTTACTAGAAAGAAGAATATTGATTTTTTTTACCATATATTCACCTAGAAATCTATCATTCTAGAGAGAAGAATAAACAAATATGAATAAAATGAATGTTCTAAAAATATTACTATCAAATGACACATGAGATAGAAAAAGATGTGACGACATGAAACACTTGCCAGTGTTGGTTTTGTGTGTCCTAGAACTGAGCTAGCTGTTCTTCCACTCATCGACAGGACAATCCTTTTTCTATTCTGCAGAGAACTTCAAAGCTAAGTTTCTGGCTGTTCAGGAGCTCACATTCCAAGGGGGAGTAGCAAGTTTAACATAAAACTATAAAAAGGTAAATAATAAAGTAAATACGGGAAGCAACTGTGGTATATAATACAGATTAAAAATGCAATGAGGAAAATAAACTCAAAATACAGTGGGGTTATTTGGGATGGATGGAGTAGCTGTTGGCTTTAGTGATGACATTTTAAGTTGAGATTTGACTGATCCTAAAGAGATCAGTGACCATACTGAGATCTTTGGAAATAGTATTCCAAGCATAGGGGCCAGAAGAATTAGTAGTCTGCAAAGATGGATGTCATCCATTCCTTTCTTTCTATGTGGCCACGCCATCACTCTTGCTGTCAGGAGGTAGAGACACAGGTTTCCCTTCACGTGAAACTAGACTGGCATTACAGGTTGCTTTGGTAGATGTGCACCTATGCCAGTTCCAGACCTCTTTTGTAGAAGGCCCGGTAGCTCTGGATTCCTTCTTTGAAGCCAGCTGCCTTTTAAGAAGTTCTCTCTGAAACTGCCATGCAGTCAGACGCCTGATGTATGAGGAGGAGCTACCTGGAGCAACATGTAGGTGGCAGACATGTGAGTGAAGTCATCAGGGGCCTTCTAGCCCAACTTGCTCAAAGCAACTGAGTGGGTGAACATAGCCAATATGGAAGAGGAGAATAACCCAGCTGAGCCCCATCAGCTCAGAATTGTGCAAAAGTATAACTTGTGTGAAGTCAGTACTTTTGGGGTGGTTTTGCCCAGGAACAACAGTGGAAGCCACCAGAACAGAGCAGCCTAAGGCATGGAGCTTTTCTTTGAGGTGAACTAAATTTTCAAAGTTGAGAATAGTGCCTCTCTGAGCACTGAAGCTCTACCAATGTCCCTTCTTGACCTGTGAGGATACAAATAACCATGTGCAAAAAACTGCTAGGTTGTCAGAGTGCAACATGCTTTGAAGCATATTTGCAGAGCAGAATAGATATTTCCTCTGCCTTCCTCTTTGGAAGAGAACAGGATGAATCCCGGCCCACCCTCCAAATCATATTTGGGAGCCAGCAGTTGAATATCTAGAGGTTGGAGTAGAAGTGTTTTCAAAAAGGGGCACTTGAACCTCCTCTCATCACTTGCCTGCCAAAGCTCAGAGCCCTGCCTGCTGTTGCCATCTGCAAGAACTTAAGGGCACTTCTTGTAGACTCTGGGATTCAAGTGGCAGAGTCTGTTGCCATCTCTTACTTGAAGTGGAAAGATAAGAAGCTGCCTAGAGAAGCTGGCCATGGTAGGACGAGAAGGGAGAAATGTAGTGAGAGATAAGAGCATCACCAGGGATTGGTGGAGCACGGATACAGGAAAGTATCCAAGACCCAAAGGGCTCTGCAAAGACAGCGTGGCCTGAGGCTGTTTGTGAGGGGCCAAAGGACACACCAGAGGATGGCAGAGCAGGGAAGATGGGGATGAAAAGCTGGCCAGAGAATGCACTGCCCACACTGGGAGCCCCTGTGTGGTGGCAGTGATGGTGGGGCAAAGGCTGCATGGTACCCTCCACAAGGCAGAGCTGGCATTTCAGTGCCTGCCGTGAGAGCAAGAGGCAGCTCAAGTAGCTCCAGGTGCATGAACCAGTTGTGGCATCTTTTTATTCCTAATCTGTCCTGACTCTGTCTCCAGCCTAGAGGACCCGGATGCTAGACAGGAGGAGATGAAGTGAGGAGATGAAGCAGGTAGAGGGAGGGGACCCAAGGTTGTCCTCTCCTGCTGATCCGTGAGCATAGCGCCAGATAGGAGCTGGGAGAGGGGACACAGTTCACCCTGGGGTTGAGGTCTCGTTTTTTATTTAGAACATGACCTGAAAGCTAAAAGTATTCTCTGAGATGGCTGGAAGGGAAGGAAGGGTCCAGTAGAGCTTTTGCAGAACAGTGGTCGGAGAAGAGCAAAACTCTTTTCTAATTATCCCTTCCCAATTTAGCCCACTCAATAAGCCGGTTACAGGTTCAAAAGCCCTAAGGGGAGAACAGGCTGATTATGTTTGAGGAGCTGGAAGAAGACATCTGTGCAGGAAAATAATGAACAGAAGGCAAGAACAGTCAGAGATGAGGTCAGAGAGATGAGGCGGGCAGGGGTTAAATCCCGTATCACTTTCAGCACGCGAGAAGCATTTTGAATTTTACGTTGTTTTAGAAAGCCATTAGAGAATTCTGGGAAGGAAAGTAATGGAATCTTATTTCCATTTTATAAAAAAACCTCCGGCCACTCTTTGGAGAGGGGTGGGAGGGGAGAAGTGAAGAAGCAGACAGAGACCGGCGAGGGGCTGTCACAGTGCCCGAAGTGATAGGAGAGCAATGGAGGGAAAACTGCCTACAGGAGGGTTTAATCCTTCAAAACATCTCAATAACCAGATGAGAGAGGTGCGAGATATATTTGATTTTGTTGTTTGAGGAATTAAAGGCCATCAAGATAGTCAGCGGTCCGGCCAGGGGTAGTTTCCAGTGCACTAACTCAATATATGATCAGCCCTCCGATTTCACTGTGCACAGGAGTGTCGAAAGGAGTGGCTGACATGAAAATTCTTGCCTCTCCTTAACTTCTCTGAGGCCCTGTGAATACTGAGGCCCCTTGTGCTCTGTTTTGCTAAAAAGCACCCAGGTTTGCATTAAGGACTCTAGAAAAAGCCACTCTGAGTTTCCAGTTCCCTGGGATTTTTATCTTTCTCGTCTGCCTAGTTAACTCTGGACCCTTGAGTTACAATATTTATTTCACATTTTCATACTTCGCTTTCTTTTTCTTTGTCTCATGTTTTTTTTCCTTCCAACCCTCAAGCCTTAAACATGTTGAGGACTAGTTGTTTCTTCTCTCCTCTTTCTTTCTCTCTCCTTAATTTCCCTTCTTATGGAACGGAATTCCAGGTGCATAATTACTTTTTAAGTGTTTTGAAAACAACATTGCACTCGCAGTGCAAAAGCATTTAAAGGACAACGTATCAATTATAAGCTGAGCAATTCAGAGACTGAAGTGGCTGAGTGGCATAAATAAAGGATCCATTTTCTCTAGTAAATAACAGAGAGACTGTTTCCATCCTTTCCCTCCCATAATCAAGGACATTCTGGCACAATAGGCTTCCAAGTTGTAGGCAATAAGTGTGGTAAATGAAAATCTACAAATGTCTCTATCAGGCATTTTAATCTGAACAGTGAAGAACACCCCTAAGGTAGCAGACGTTTAATGCTGTGCCGTTAGACCTAATGGAGGACAGCTTGCTTTTACTCACAACAAAATGGAATTTTCTCCAGATATCTGGATAACCTTGATGTAGCAGGAAATGCATGATTCAATCATAAGAGGCGTAATAACTCATATTGATACAGGTCGATTTGGTGGATGTTCCAAACTGTCTCAGACAAATCATCAGGACAGTGGGAGAGGCATTATTCTCTTGATGTTCACTGAAGGGGTGAAATCATCCAAGTCGCTCAGAGACAGAAGCCAAGCCCACGTGTTACAAGAACTCTATTGTTTTCTTCTATTTTTTTTCTAACCAAAGGAAGTTCAAATGACACTTTAAGAACAGGATATTTTTGTGATGAAACTTGTGTAGAAAAAGAAAATCAAGATTTAATTCTAGCAATGCATTTGATAAAAAAGAGACACAAACCTCAGAAAAGTTTTCCCTGTGTAGTGGGTTGACAACTGGTGGTCAGTTTATAGTCCCCAGGTGAACTGAGTAAGTGTGGTGCTGGGTGTGGGAGGCCCACCTGGGGATTGTTGCTAGCAGCATAAGAGGCACAACTGGAGAAGGAGAAGGAGGCTGTTGGGAGCAGAAGAGAGGCTGTTGGGAGCTCAGAGAGGCTTCTGGGAGCTGGTAGAAGCTGTAAGAAGCTGTTGGTTGTTTTGGAGGAGCTCATTGTGCTGGCTTTCCTGATGAACTTGGCTGTTTTTATCCTCCGAGGAGTTCGGGATCTCGTTGGCACTGAGAATGGCTTTGTTTCACTTTGGGGAAGCTCTGATCCTCACTTTGAGCATTGCTTCCTGGCTCTGGAGGGGAAGAAGGTGCACAGCTCAGTCTCCTGAGAAGCTTGATGTGTTGACTTCCCCGATAGGAACTTCACCATCTTGATCATTGGAGGAGCTCAGGACAGCACCGTTGCTGAGGATGGTTGTGGTACCTTTGGGGGAGCTCTGGTTCTTACTTTGAGCATTGCGTCCTGGCTCCAGTGCAGATCCCTCAGCCTGCTAGCACAGATCCTTCATCCTGCTGGCACAGACTTCCTAGATTCCACCACTGACCTTTGGGTCTTCTCAGCACGGATCCGTGAAACAGACCTGTATGATGTATTGCTATGGGCTCTGGGCCTCCAGTTGGATGCATGGGAGGCATTGTAATGGGCTCTAGGTCTTCAGCTGGACTCATGTAGGACAGTTTTGTGGGATCCAGGCCCTCGGCTGGATTCTTGGTGTATAGTGTGTGGACAGATTTCCTGCACTCTTTTGTATATTGTTCTTTGGGTGACTATTATAAATAATCATATAAATTATGTGTCCTGTATTATATTGTGTTCCCCTTGCAAAAATATCCCCCAAACCAGCACACCCTGTAAGGAAAATAAATTTTGTTCACTTTATTATTGCTTCTTTTAGCCCAAAGAGACAGGCCAATAGGGATAAATTGGTCAGTATATCATCAAAAAAATTTATTTAACCCATAGCAAAGCCAGACCAACATAAAACAGCTAAACACAGTGTGAGTGTACTTGCCATACCTGGAGAACAGGTTGAATTTCACCATAAAAACCAGGCCAGGTAACCAAGCTTAGTGAAGCTCATTTTTCTCCTTCCTCAAAGACACACCCAGGGGAACTTAAAATGTGGCTCCTCTACCCTGCCTTAGATGAATGCTGCAGCAGAAGCCAAATCCTCCTAGCCACCAACTCTCAAGGTTACTTACCATAAACAGTACCCCACTGACACAAGCAAAATTTATTTCTACTTTGAATGTATGTGGTGGATTGAAACTGGTGGTCAACTTGTACCACCCAGCTGAACTGAACCAGTGTGGCGCTGGGTGTGGGAGACCTGCCTAAGGATTGTTGCATAAGCAGCAGAACTGGAGAAGAAGAAGAGAGGTTGTTGGGAGCTGGTAGAGGATGTTAGAAGCCGTTGGGAAGCTGTTAGGGAGCTGCTCATTCTCTTGGGCTACTCTGCTGGAGGACCTTGTCATGCTGGCTTTCCTGATGAACTTGGCTTTTCTCATAAGAGGAGGAGCTTGAGACTTTGATGTCACTGAGAATGGCTTTGGTTCACTTGGGGGAGCTCTGGTCCCCACTCTGAGCATTGCTTCCTGGCTTCCAGAGGGGAAGATTGTGCATTGCTCATTGCCCTGGAGAAACTTGTCGTGTTGGCTTTCCTGATGGGAACTCGGCTTTCCTCATCATCAGACAAGCTTGGAACCTCACTGTTGCTGAGGATGGCTGTGGTACCTTTCTGGGGAGCTCTGGTTCTTACTTTGAGCATCGCTTCCTGGCTCCAGTGCAGATCCCTTAGCGTGCTGGCACAGACCTTCATCCCGCTGGCACAGACTTTCTAGCTTCCACCACTGACCTTTGGGCCTTCCCAGTGCAGATCTGCGAAATAGGCCTGCATGAGATATTATCTTGGGCTCTAGGTCTCTAGTTGGGCTCATGGGAGGAATTGTTATGGGCTCTAGGTCTTCAGCTGGACTCATGCGGGACGTTGATGTGGGATCAAGACCCTCAGCTGAATTCTTTGGTCTTTAGTGTGTGGACAGATTTCCCGCACTCTCTTTTTGTATATGACTCTTTGGGTGACTGTTATAAACCATCTAATAAAATATATGTCCTGTATTACATTGTTCCTCTTGCAAAATCCCAGACTACAACAATGCAGTATTTTATGGTTGCAGTACATTCTTCATGAGTACTTCAAAGGTAGTGACCAAAAAGAAAATCCTGGAAGCCAAGGAGGGGTACAAAAAACATCCCCAGGATGGTGTCTTTAATAAAAAGGGATGGACTACATGCTTGAGAAACATGCTTGGCATCTTCAAATAGAAGTCAAATGTTCCTTTTCAGAGGAAGTGTTCTTTTCACAGCAGGAACCAGACCCAGAGCCCCCCTGGCTTACACACTTGAGGCTTTCTCTTGTTCAGTTTTGGTATCCAATCCTAATGGCCCCCAATTCTAGCGCGCAAAAGAAAATACTGGCCAAATATTTGCTAGAAGCTTCTGGTAACTTACATGGTCTGGGATACAAGCTACATGATTTTGGCTACAGAGGAGTCTCTGCCCAAGAGACTGCTGGCCTAGGGAGGTCTGTTCATTTGATTAATTTTAAAGGAACAGATACAGTAGCAGAAATTGTTCTAATTAAAAAATGCTATGGAACAAAAGATCCCATTCCAAACTATTCTATTCCAGCAGCAGAACACAGTACTGTACCCTAACAGCTTGGGAAAAGGACCAGGAAAAAGATGCTTTTCAACTTACAGTCACAATTTCCACCAGTACTTATATCTGTGGTCCACAGTAGCGATGCCACTTATAATGCGTGGGGAAAACACGGGGTGAAGATCTAAGACATCTAATGCTATCGAGAAGTACGGAGGTACTGCTGCTACTCAGACATGACTCTGGAAATCCTCTTGATACTCTATTACAGGTATGGGATACTTTAAATAAGTTTTCTTTTACTGAGAAACCAAAAGTCTATTAATTTTCTGTCATCTTACCTTTGAGTTATTTTGGGGGTTGAAGTAGATATTAATACCTTACAAGAGACTGGAGAAGGCAAGAAACAAAAGAAGTGCAGCACTGAAGATGTTTCCTTCTGTTCCTTCTGGAGTTTTCGTATATAAGTTAATAAGAAATTTCTTCATTCAAGTAAAGCTATGCGGTCACCAGTGGCCTCAGGTTTATGAGCCTCAGACTCAGTTGTTGATCCCAACAAAAGGTCCAAAAAGGGAAGATCACTTTTAAGTAGGATGCCATCAGGGAATTTTGGTTACATTTGAGGAGGGAAAAGGAGACCTTGAGAATATAGTTGCGAACTCCTCCAAACTGTCTTCAAGAGTGGGAAGGTGATAAAAAGTTCTCGGTGTGAGGAAGTAAGAAGGAATACACAGCTGAATGTGAGTCAGGCTTTCTCTTGTGATGGGGTGGTGTGCGTGCCTTTGTGGACTTGCATGTGTGCGTGTGTGCACCTGTGTGAGGGGATGTGATTGCTAATGTTCCCTGGGTAGATGCATGGGAGTTTCCTTGTATTTAAGACACATTATTGCCCAGTTACTGTACTTGTTGGTTTATGTACATACTGCTTTTTTTCTTCTTTGTTTCCAGTGTTTAGGTGATCACAAATTAGGAAACACTTACAAACACTATAAAAGATTAATGCTAGAGCAAGCGTTTAAGGGCCCTGTGCCAATAGATGGTAACCCAATCTAGTATTGATATTTTCATAAATAGCAGAACCAAGAAACTTTGATATATAACTAAAGGTCACATCAAACAGATTTGGATAAGTTATATGATTGCTTTATGTTTATATTTAACTTGTACTTTTGTACAAACAAGATTGTGTAAGATATATTTAAAGTTTCAGTGATTTAACACTCTTTCATCTTTTTCATGATTTTTATGAGCACAGACTTTCAAGAGAACTCTTGAAAATAAATTACAGCGCATTTTGTCCACTAATCAGTAAATAAAACAAAGCTGGGCTTACATACAATGTCTTAAAGTTGTTTGTGCTATTCTACTAATTGAAAATTATGTCAGGACATGCTCTATACAATTACTAAACTCAATGTCCCTAGTAGAATATGCGTTAGTCATTCTACATCTAAGAAAGTAATGGTTCTTACTGAAATTTCTAGGCATTGTACTGTTACATACTTTGGTTATTGTATTGTAGCAGTGAAATGACAAATTTGAAAAGTCATTACTACAGTTTTCTATGTTAGAAGCTGCCTGTGTCTCTAATATGCACCTCAGAATTTTAAGAGATAATGTTTTTGGAGAGAATTTCTGCTTCCACTGTAGAATATATAAATAAACATTAAGTATTGATAAAAATGGAAATAGTATATTCTAAAGTAATCACTGAATTTAGTTTTCATATTTTATAGTTGGTATGACTTAAGTGAATTAACTAGAATGGGTAGTGAGCATACTTATTTTAAATGTTTTGCTTGTATTCTTCATTTACCTTTTATAATATTAAACTGACTATTAAATTGGAAGAAATAGTGGAGAAACTTTTGTTCTACTGCTTAATTTGAGATAGGGAAATATATCGACTGGAGATATATCAACTTTTCTGTTTCAAACAGAAAAGAACTCAATACTTATCATTGCTTTTTGATTTTTATACATAGCAGACAAGTGGAAAGTAAATTGACATTCTGTCATTTCTATTTCAGTAAGCTAGGAAAATATTAATTTCAAAAAGGACTAAAATAAGTTACCTTTCTATTAGAGACCACATGCTAGATGGTGAACAGATACAAGTCTGGAAAATATTAGAAACTTTTCTATAGGGAAAAGTACTTCCCTCAACTGTAGAGTGTCTTTAATGGGACTGAATTCCCAAGTAGAACAACCGAATTGTTGTTTTTGATGCTCGTATTTACAGAAAACTAGATGCTACTTTCCCCCTTCTTGAGGGAGATAATTTCTTTCAGGAAAAAGAAGTGAACGTCTGATAAAAAGTACTAGAAATGTTAAAGTATACTTGTCTCTGCTCTTATGTAGAGACACAGTTTTAAGGGAAAAAAGGTCTCAACGAGCTGATCGCATTGTTAAAAAGCCCAAAACTTCTCACCAATTATTTATAGTGCATAGTTTGGTGCCTCAATGGAAGTAGCCTAAAATACAGT
This sequence comes from Chinchilla lanigera, assembly GCF_000276665.1. Taxonomy (NCBI): domain Eukaryota; kingdom Metazoa; phylum Chordata; class Mammalia; order Rodentia; family Chinchillidae; genus Chinchilla; species Chinchilla lanigera. The sequence goes on along the minus strand of NW_004955426.1, from coordinate 5,323,344 downwards.
AATTTATTTCAATGGCATTAAGATAAAGATGATAGAGAAAAGTTTGAGATGATTGATCTATTATTTCAAAATAATGTCTCTGCCAGAATCTACTTGGTAGTTTTTACTGACTTCAAAAAGTGTTCAATTTGGAAAAAGAAATAGACATGTCTGGACAATGTCTAGAAGTATGATGTTATTCATTTCTTTTCTCAAAAAATAAAGACTTTGAGAGCAGAAGGGTTTTTATTTTAGTGTTATCAGATTGATCGAGCCATTGGAGCACAAGGTTTCGATTGAGAAAGGAATGTGTCCAGACTTGTTAATTAATGCAGCAGAATAGATTATAATGGGCAAGTCAGGCTTCTAACTTCAGAAAAGGACATTCAAGGGAACACATTTCCCTACCACACATGGCCCTCGGAAGTACATAAATCAGCAAGTAAACTTCAGGAAGGAGGAAACTCTAGTTAGCCTGTGATCTACATTACTCTCCTGGGACAGATGCTTTTACTTTGTCCATCCTTGTATCCTTCAGTTCACAAGAAATTCCTTTCAAATATTTACCATAGAAAAAAGAATGTCCCTATGTATACTGAAAATTAGAAGAAACCCACCCCAGCTGATGTGAACAATAGAGAAATAATTACACAATGACGGAGACTTTTAAAAAAGACACAACCTGAATACTCACTAAGTTTGAGATGCCTTAGTTTCAGGTTATATGTGTCATATGATGAGTGGATAGAAATTTTTTTTTCATCTGCAAAAGTTCAAGGAGATATCTGGCTGGGAAGTCCAACATATAAAATGGAGAAGCCACTGTTTAATTTTGTTTGTTTGTTTTTATAGCTAAATAAAGTGATTGTCCTAGATATGTTCAAATTTACCATCTGGCTCTCATTCGATATTCTCTTGGTTTAGAAAAAAACCACTGCACCAGAACTGCCTATTACGGCTATTCTGATTAAGACGAGATGGGGGACAGATGGTAGAATTATGTGGTGGAGAAAGGGATGGGGCAGTGAACTACGTACACTCTGCTAGCAGAGAGGCTGGTGAATCATTCGGCAGAAACTGTAAGTTGAATGTCACACATAGAAAAGTTTTCTGCCAAAATCACTAAGGGAAGATAATGTTTTTGAAAAGTATACATGTACATTTACATATAAGCATTTCCAGTGATGTGTGGACAATGACTATTATTGTTTGTTGCAGTCAGGATTTATTGAGAATTTATGTATCAGGGAACATACGAATATATTCTACCTTATTTCGTTCTCAACACTTAGAATTAGGCATTCCTACTATATCAGATTTCAAAACAAGAAATTAAGACTTTGAAAGTTATATATTTTGCTCAAGGTCAAATAACTAATAAGTAGAAGAACAGGAGTCTTTAAACCAGTTGGACTCAGATTCTCACCGACTCTGCTACACTGCTCCCTGTGACCTTTAACAATTGCTAAAGCAGCTGGGTCATATTTATCTGCTCTATGCTTACATTTAACAATTTTTTTTGCCATTGTTATTCCTCTTTTAAAAGTATATGCCTTTTGGTAAAAGTGCATGCCCTCCTCTGCAGTTGAGGGAGATTTCAAGTAATAATTAGAAAGGGTTTAATAAAACCCTTTCTAATCTAGTCCTAACACATCCTATGTGATATTGAATTTTAGATGCCATCTCTTCAGTCCTTTACATTTTCCTGTCCTGGAATACTTCTTTGCTTGCTGTACAAAATAGCACTGATCATTGTCTAGCCCACCTCGGTTCAGCTAACATGCACGATTAACTTTGCAAAGCCCTTGGGCCTCTCAGGACATTAATATTTGACTGACTTCACTCATCCATTGACAGTCCACATTTTGAATTCTTTTTCAGTTATCAGATATGTTAGATTATAGCTTGCCAAGTTGAATTTCAGTCACTCTGTGGTTTTCCCTTCAATTTATTCTTCTGTCATTCAGCAACTCCCAATGTAGAATCAGATTTCATTACTGCAGTGTTTTCAAATTCTTCCAGATTGTTAATAAAGATGTTAAACCTGACCAGGCCTTCAAAGTGACCCCTTGGTTCACATTTGTGTGTGCTTTCAGGAAGACAATCCAAGAATAGCTTCAAGTGAATACAAACTGTGAAATCGGATTGCAAGAAGCTCCTAAACTTGTTATCAAGGGTCAAAATAATTCCCCCTGTGGCAATCAAATGGAAATGGTTTGCAATATCAGGAATAAAACATGAACAAAGGACTAGAAGACACAAGAGAAAGAGGATGTAGAGAGGAAATGAAGAACAGTGTCTGCAGTGCTAGAATACTGTTACAGGCTTTTAAAAAAGATTATATGCTCCCTACTTTAAGAAACAGTTAATATCGTATTACATTCTCAGCACAGGTTTACTTTTCACCTCTTTGAAATCATGATACAGAGGTGAGCACTACTTCCACTCAGTGCGTGGCAATGCTGAACTACATACTGACTCATCAAAGTCACTCCTCTTTGGCATAAAATCAAAGTTCATCAATCTGCATTAGATCTTGTCAGGTGTCTGGTATTTAGTAATGTAGCTGAGTGACTTGTACATTACAAGTACACAATAAATATTTGTTTAATAAAACCCTTTCTAATCTAGTCCTTTACATTTTCTGACATAAAGCTTGCCAGAGATGTTTTGATAAGACACAACAGCATCCTGATCCCTCCCTCATCTCCCCTTAGTTTTTTATCTCTGTGGGGCACTGACTCCTACTGTATACACAAGAAGTGATGACTTGTTGTCATAGCCTGCTTGGGCTGCTATAGAATAACCACTGACTGAATGGCTCAAAGAAGAGAAATTAATTTTCTCATGGACTGGAGGTTGGAAGACCATGTCAAGGTGGAATATCTGTCTCCAGATTGCAGATAGTCACTGTCTCACTGCTTCTTCGCAGTGTCTCTCCTCAGGGCCTATGTGTCAAGCCAGTGTCTCTTCTCTTTCTCTTAAATAAGGAAGGAGGTTCTATTGGACAAAGGCCCCACCTTTATGACCTCATGTAACCTTAATTGCCTCTCTAAAGTCCTAGCTCCAAATATAGTCAGGTCGGGGGTTTGGGCTTTACTAGATGCATTTTTGGGAAGCGTACTTTACTGATGCTGCCTGTCTCTTCCACAGTGGAGATGTAATTCTCACCCGGGTGTGTTCCATTTGCTTTATGCTTATCTCTCGCTGTTGCTCAAGTACCAACCTCAGTCCACCAAGGGTAAGACTAGGCTAATAGTCTCCAAGTAGTTAGCACTCTTCCCTGCAGTGCTGCAGTGCTCTGCTTTGGGAGACATGAGGCAGTTCTTAGCCTCATGAGCCCAGGGCAGCTCTGCCGAGATCACACTTAATGTTTCTGACTCCTTAAGAAAGAGCAGCCTGTGACTGCTGCATTGGCTTCCGCAGTGTTGCCCTAAAACTTTGTCCACTTAGGACCTTGAAATATGATCTTGTTTGGAAATTGTGTTTTTTTCCAGGTGCAATCCTAAAGTGAGGCATACTGGGTTCAGGTACAACCTAAGTCATTATAAATAAAGAGTCAGACACACAGGAATGAAGAGATCCAGAGAGACATAGAGGAAAAACAACCATGTAAAGATGGAGGGAAAAAGTACAGTGATGTAGCCACCAGCTGAAGAATGCCAGGATTGCTGACAGCAGCTAAGAGAGAAGTTTCTGGATGGAACCAACGTGGCCGACAACTTACTTTCAGACTTCTGGCCTCAAGAGTTATATAAGGCTACCTAGTTTACAGTACTTTTTTGGACTATTGGGAGGAAACTAATACAGTTGTTCTGTTCCCTGGAGCTGCAATCCTCCCTAATACATATCACCCTGATGAACTCAAGCCCCCAGCCACCCTGTGTCCATTGGATTGTGTACCTACACTGCCCTGTACAGCCTCTGATCACAAGGCATTTCTACCCCTGCCTGGCCAAACCTGCTGCTAGTCCTTGTTTCAAATGTTCCTCTGGGAAAATTATTTCTTTGGTACCTGGTCTAAGCTAGCCATTTTTTTCAGGTCACAATGACCCCATTTAAATTCTCTTTTTTGCCCTGAATGATACCTGACTTTTAAAACAATTTTAAATTCATTTTCTTCGCTAATCAAAATGTAAGTTCCATGAGAGCAGGGACCATGGCTGCCTTTTTCATGGTTGCCCCCAGAACTCTGCTCAGACCAATGAGTATTTGTTGGATGAATTGATGTTTTCTTTAACATGACATGTCTATCATCAGAACCACCCTTGTTTTCCTCCTTCACCTTGTCTTCTTCCTGGCATTACTTTTTAGTAAGCACCTTGAATGAAAAACTCCCTATTCATTTATAGCCTAAAAACACCAGGACCTGGAAGTACAAGTGTTATATATCACTTTTCTTTCTTGCCACTTCCAAGAAACCTTTTGCACTCTGTCTTCTAAACCTCCAGTTCATTTGTGTCCTTGTCTTGGCCTGGACCACCTGCAATTCCTCCTACTTGCTGCCTTTGACCATTATTCAGTTCCATCCCTCCTTCTGTTGATGAACATGGCACCAAATTGTCACTGTTTCAACCCTTTGTCATTCTTGCTGACTTCAACATCCATGTGTAACATCTTTCCTTCATCTTGATTTCTCAGTTTTTCAGCCTTTCACCTCTATTAATTTTCCACCATTCACTCCAGCAATTCAAGCTCATGGCTACACCCTTGACACAGTTAACATCAATAAAGGCACCACTGAATAATTTGACATCAAACATACATTTTTGATTCCTACCTCCATCCTTTGCCCACCTACTATAGTTCTTCTACTTAAGCAGTTCCCTCCCCAATTCTTTAATCTATGATTCCAATACATTTTCATGGTCAGTTACCAGGCTTATGCCATCACTTTCCCACTTATTTATCTTTGACTGCAGAGCCTCTTTAGAATGACTCCACTGGAATCTGTTGCCCCCTCTGTGTTGCTCTTATCCACAAATCCCCACCGTTGGTCCAATTTATTCTAAACTCAAGTAGCTACATGTTTCTGGAAAAAAAACCTAAAACAAATATAAAACTGTGATGCTGATTAGTCATACTTAAGGCACTTTTAGTTGATCATTCAACAAATCTCAAATGAATAATCAACATTATCCTATAAACTCACTGCATTTCCCTGGAATGTTTGATTTCTCATTGTCTGAAAGGTCTATTTTACACCCTTTCCTCTTCTCAGATATTTTTCCCTGCCCTTCGACAAATGGCCTTTCTCCATATTTATTAACAGAAGCAGTCAGATTCTGCTCTACTATATCACATTTGCCATTTTACCTCCATGCGTACTTGTATTTTCTGATTCCAGTTATTGTTGTGGACTAAGGGCCCATGTTGCTATCTAATGCTTCTCTCTATTCTTTGGTCTTGAGTCTCTACACGTTTTGGGTGCTCGGGCAGTTTGTACCTGCCATTGTCCACAGCAATCTCTTGCATCTTCCTCTCTCCTTACAGGATAATTCCCATCAGTGTATAAACATATTCCAATATCCCCTATCTTTTTAAAACAATCCTTTGATCTCACATCCATCTCCAGTCATCTAGTTATCCCCCTCTCATCTTAAACAGTTGTCAGTTCGTGTGTCTCAACAGTTCATCTTTAGTGTTTAATTCCCACTAAGTGTATTATCATCTATATCAGTCCAGCACTCATGTTGCCAAGGTCACTAATGACTGCCATATCTTCAAGGAGATAGTCACTTTTATCTTTATCATCCTTCATCTTTCAGCTGAGTTTTCCATACTTCCTTCTTTTTGGTTTTGGTTTTTTTCCGGTACCGGGAATTGAACTCACGACCTTGCGTTTGCCAGGCAGGTGCTGTGCCGCTGAGCTAACTCCCCAGCCCCCACTTCCTTCTTTTTGAAATACTTCCTTGAGTTCAATTTCATAAACATCTTCTTCTCAGACAACAGGCTATCAGAGGACACCCCTATCTCTCGTGTTTCCTTTTCTACAGATAATACAACAGACCCCCATCTACTCCACGGATTTAAATATTATAAATAAACCAGAAACTCCGCGTGATTTCCTCTGGCTTGCCTCTTTCATAAATGCCAGGATGGCATATCTCATTATTTAAGACCCTTTTTGAGTCTATAATGAATATCTTAAATTTAGCTGGAGAGAACTCATATCTTCTTATGTCTTCTCAACAAACTTCTTCTCCCCTTGAATCTTTATCCCAGTCAATGCACCATTATCCACTTAGTTCCTCAAGCAAAAAGACTTGGTGATTGATTTTTCCCCGGCGCCTTCCTATCCACTTGATAACCAACACTAGCTGAGGGCATTCTACGCGGCATCCGTGGCTTCCTGAACTTGATAACTTCTTGCTTTTTCTGTTCCTGTTGACCTCATTCAAGCCATCGTCAGATTTCATTTCGGCCACTGTGACAGTTTCTGAACTTGCCTCTGTTTTCACTCTTGACATGTGGTGACCCATCTTGTACTGACTCATGTGTCGTCCTGGGCACAGCAGTCCATACGACCTTTACAAATTTTAAATCTGATGTCAGCAGTCTTTTCCTTAAGCCTGTAGAAAGGCTTTCAAACAAAGGAGGATGCAATTCAATCTCTTTCCTACTTATACTGCCCATTATCTATGTATGACCTGACCTCTGCCTCCAGTTACAAGTTCACCTCTCACCCTCCCTCCTCACCCAGCACTTTCCAGACGTATGCACCTTCCTCCATGCTTAGCACATCTATTTCTTATGCTCGGGATGTTCTCATTCTCAGGTCTGTCCATGGCTTCTTCTTACTACTATGCATACTTTCTTCTGCGAAATGCAACTTTCACACTTTTTAAAAGCCTTGATCTGACACATTAGGTCTCTGCATAGCACTTCGTTGAGATATTTCCTGCACTTGAGTTGACATATTTCTTGTTTATTTGTCTACCTTTTTACCTCCTGACCCTGTAATGTAATGTCCATGGGAACAAGTATTGTTGTTGTCTTGTTCATTCCAGAAAACACATGCTGTGAACATGGTTGGCCCAGAATAGCTAGCTACGCAGTAATTACCTGCTGAATGAGTAAATAGAGTTGAAGAACTTACTACTATGTTGTACTGAAGGAAGTTTCCAAAGATCACCAAGTCACGGAGAATCTTCCTTACTTTTTAAAAATGAAGATCTCCCAAAGCCCTTTGTTCTGACAATGGCCATTACATTATTTATTTTGGAATTGTTTATTTTCCATATCAACTTAAATGTTTCACTTATTCAATGCTAGTATCTGTGAGTTACCAGCATTTTGAAGTTGCACTTTTTGCCTCCTTCAAAAGCTGCAAGATAATTAAAAATACGTAGATATATACAGCTGATAGTATGTGATGGATTCCATGGAATTGAGTAAAAACTTTCCTGCTCAGTGGTGCCTGAAATTGCTTTATCTGGGCAAGCTTTTTCATTCTAAATCAGAGATAAAGTGTAAAGATAAAAGATCTGAGTAGAGTCTTAGTGGGCAAGCCTTTGGCACCTGCAGAGGAGGGTAGGGGAAGCCACCTAGCAGGGCCAGTAGAACAGCCTCTACCTATGACTTCCTCTGCATTTTTAATTCTGGTACAGAAACAAAAACTTGGGTTGTGAGGGCTGTATAACTCTGAGCTGTTAGTAAATAAAGATATAACACTACATCATGCATCAACTGCCTTCTTTCCTTTGTCTTAGTCAAATTTTATTCCTTTCTTGCCTGTATATATATTCATTTCTTCATTTTGTCCAGGTTTTGATAGTCCCTCTCTCCCTATAAATTTTCTTTAGGCTGCTCCTTATACATGAAACATATATTTCTCTTCAGCCTTTCTCTGAAGAATCCCTCTCTTGCAAATTTGTTTCCAGAATTATGTCTGACCAAATCATTTGAAGGCAGTCCCTTGATAAAATTCTCTGCCAAGGAGAAAGCAAGAGAAATGGCTCAAGAAGGTAAGTGAAATGAAACTGAAAGTCAGTAATATCTTATATGTGAAGCCTGCCTACCTTCTGGCTCTGGTTTCTGATTTGCTTATTTAGTCTGTTTCCTTCTTTGTCCTTCAACCGCAGACTGGAGGTCAAGGGCAGTCCCTTTCTTTATGTTCAAAATCACCCTAAACATAATAGCAGCACCTGGTTTGCTGTACTTTGCAAATGTTATCTGCATCGCTTACCTTATACATATTTTTCATAGTGATGACTATGCACACTGTCTTGATTCAACATCTATTTTCAATGAGGGACACAGTGTTGATGTTACTTCCATTGTTCAGAGCACAGCAAACAAAGCCCAAGATAGGGATCTAAATGTAGTAGTTGTGCATCCTTACTCTGCATTGGAAATTGAAACACAAACCATATTTTATCTGAGAATGTCTCTTATATGGAAGTAAAGGGAAGAAGGCAAGGTGAGAGCTGTATTGGGAGTCTAATGCAAAGATAGGTATTAATAGAACTGAAGATAAGGCACATAGATTTGCTTTGTCAAATATATTTATGTAGAAATATAAAGTAATAATGTATTCTACTGACAGTTGATTTTTTCATCTTTGGAATAATGATTGTTTTAAACTTTCAGAGAAAAATGTTTCAAATTTGCTACCTAGGAAGAGAGGGAATGGCATTAAAAGATGACTTAGATTTTATTCTCTGCAATTCTTGTTGAAGGTTGTTCTAATTTACTGAAGAAACTGTAGAGAATTTATTCAGTTAATATTTATACTATGTTCTGAATATTATTTTATTATATTTATTTCCTCAAGGTATACATATGCCAGCCATGTTCACATGTGTCCAGTCTGTGTTTTGCTCTGATAACTTTCTTAACCCACTGAACAGTATGTCATTAATAAACAGTAGTATTCATTAAATTAATTGAAAGTTTTCATTTGTAATGCCCAAAATATTGAATGTTTGTCTATTTTAAATTTTTATTTTCTTTCTTATATCTCAGTAAAACCTCAGTAACATCTCTAAGAAAAAAGGAAAACAGAAGTGCTATATGTACTTAGTGATGGGCAAACCTAGGACCAGGGAATTACACAACTGGATTACATCCCTGGTTGTGTTGTTAAAAGAAGTCTCTGACCAGAAAGTTGGAAGCTGTGCATGCAATTGTTTCTTATAACTTCATATCCGCACCCACTCTATCATTATAATTGAGTGAGGCACCTTAAAAAAAGGAGGAATTCCTTGGACGGATGTGATGTATGATGATATTTTGTAGAAGAAGACCTGACCCATTGAGGTCTCCTGATGTGTGAGGACTTTGGTAGCCCTGGGGGTCTCTGCGATGACATGTGAGGGCCTCTCCTTCAGAGGGTTACAATTTACTTGCTGCGGTTACTGCTACTGTAATTCTGACTTCTCTTATCTTGGCTCAAAGGTGACACTCCAGAAAGATCTAATCAGGTTGGCTTAGTTGGACCTATTATCTACAGCCACAGACATCCATGGTATACATGAGGTCTCACGCTTATATGATTGATGCAGTTTACGGAGAAGCAGGAATCCGGTGCGCTGTTAGCTCCCCATAAATTGGGTATTTAGTAGTTAATATGTTTAATTGCTTGGCTCTCCAGGCCCATGAACCATTTTCCAGTCAATCCGGTGTCCCTATTGGGACAAGGCACCTTAACATTCCGGGTTCTAGGTCTAAACTGTCAATCTAACCAACATTAGTACTTCTCTATACAATCATTTAAGAAGAAGAGACAAGAGAAATAGAACATCTATTTTACAAAAAGAAAACTTACAAATGAGAGACTTACAGTGAATCATAGAGAACTGATTACACATGTCTTTTCTGCCGTCTTCCCAAGCTCTACTATGATTTAGTCATAAGGATTTTGACAGACAAATCCCATAGAATAGAAAGAATAAGAGTAGAGAAAACAGTAATACAATTTTGGAAGCTAGAAAGGAAAGAGGGAGGTAAGTGAATTAGCAGTGCAGAGGAAATTGAAATATAAGCTGAGAAAGAAAAGCCAAGTCAAGTTATATCACAGAAGTCCAGAAATGGAAGGTTGAGGAAGCACTGTGTACCTCTGAAAATGGGATTTGTGTGGTGTTGGACAGAGAAGATTTCTGCTAGACCCAGAAAGATTATCTTCAAGTACTTATGTGAAGCAGTAACCCCAGACTCCCCCGCTCCATTTCAATCTGAATTTCAGTTTTGCTTCCCTGCCAGAAGATAGACATTTTCTATGGAAAATCTGAAACAGAAGAAATCCCATCTTGGAAATTCCTGCCTGAAGGAGAAGATACTGAAATCAAGGGCTTTGAATGAAACTTTGCATAGAGCATACGGACAGTGAGATCTTCTAACCCCTTCCAATAGCTGCACCTAAAACTCTTGCAGGTAGGGCCATATCCCTGCGAATGAGAGAAGTAGTGCCTGACAGATGAGCCCTACTCAGATGGCATCAAGTCCTTGGAAGATGAGGTGCCAGGGCTGGCTACATGCTGTGGGACTAGTCACAGGAAGACCTCTAGCTTGGAGTTTAATGCTGTGCAGTTGCCATCTTGAAATACTAAATTCTTAATTAATGTGCATTTGTGCTTTGCAAGCAAAGCCAGGGGAACAATGAAACCTGCACCATGGACTTCAAGACTCAACTCAGGGTTGAGACCTCCTGTACCCTAGAAGGTTCTCCTGAGCTTCTATGCCCCCTTAATCTCCTGTCCTGTCTATATCCCGAGTTCTACGGCATCTGTTTCCTGCAGCCCCAGTAAGGGGCCTGTACACAATTATAAGAATGGTCAGGGATGGACTCAGGCCAGGGGCTGGCAGTGCCTTGGTAAGCTTGGGGGGCTACCAGTGGAACCTCTCACCTAACTACTATTTAGTGGAATAACTGGGAATCTGCAATCCCTTGGGGGTGTGTATGTCTCATGTGTACCATAGGTCCTACCTTATTTTCTTATTAATTTTCTTATTTTTGGCTGATCTTCTTATTTGCCTTTGAGAATAGGGAGAATGTTTTGAAACCTGAGGTAAAAGTGGGTTTCTTCTGGCAAATTTAGTTGTTCTTGTTTGAGGTGCCCAGGGGTGCTATCCACTAAATCAGTGTTTCTCAAAAGTGTGATTTTAGCATTTTGCATGAACATTTCTTTGTTATGAAGGCTTGGGGTCCCTGTTTCTACCAGTGACAACCTACAGAAAACTTAGTGACTACAAGAACCCCGAATATTTCCCAGACATTTCCTTGATATCCTCATTAGATGAAAACCTTTATTCACAATTAAATATTTGGCTTGAGGCTTTTTGGATTTCATGAGTTCAAAGCAAGACTTTACATCCTCACAAGAAGCTTATAGCTGCTCCAAATGTTCTGGGCTTCTTCTTTAATCTCCTCTGGCCAGAGTCAATCTTCCCAGCAGTGCCCCGATTCTGGTTCTGGGGTTGAATATTAATCTCTTGCTTTTCCCTGTATTATGTTGCAACTGTTTGGGATCCTGACTTCATTTGGACCAACACCTATTACATCCTACCTTGGCAGACCCAGGACATTAAGTCCTCTTTCTTTTATCCTCTGAGACAAGGTATCAAGTACACCTTGCTTAGCAAAAGATTCCACAGAAAAAGCTAAATCTAGTGCTCTTTAGACCTCAATTTCTGACCTGCAAGTTGATTTCTCATTTTTTTTTACAATTTATTCAAGCTTTCAGTCATTTTCAAAGTTGAAGTGGAATAGCAATCTAACTTACTGAATGCAGATCATTTAAAGATATCAGTAGTCACAAATATCCTCCAGTGATTAAGTAAAGTGTTATTATATACATAGTAAATATATATATATATATATATATGCAAGGACAAAGGGAAAAGAGAAAAGATGGGATTTAGAAACAATATTAATAACATAGTATAGTGACAAGACGAGAGAGTTAGAGCTGGTTAAGTTCATGCTTGAGTTCCTGCTGTACCACCTACCATCTCTGTGACCCTGGGTAAGTTACTATCTTTAAATCTTGATTTAAATCTTATCTTTAAATCTTAGTTTCTTCTTTGTAAAATAGAACAAACACGAGGCCATCATCTCAAGATGGTGGAGGACTAAAGAGGTAACATGTTTGTTGCTTTCACTTCCTTTCTGTTTCAGTAGAGTTCCCCAAATACTCTTACCCAGTTTTCTTTCCATTTTTTTCTTTAAATTTTTTGCTTCTTGTTTTGTTTTTGCAGTGGTTCTATCAACAAGAGCTGAACACATCTAGATGCCTGATAAATTTGTAAGTAGAATCTCAGAGAGTTGACATATTTTTTCACATGTTTATAATATTAGGTGCCATCAGCCATTTAAGAAAAATGGAGAGTCTGAAAAATAAAATGATAGGTAATGCCACCAGCAATCTCTTTTTGATTCATTAAAATATGGAAGAAATAGATAAGTCTGGCTTGCTTTTATATGCCTACAGTGAGGGGAGTTCAGAACTGCACAACAAAAGTCAAATTAATGATAATAGGAAATGAAGAATGGGTCTAGGGATATGGCTCAGTGGAGCAGTGCCTACCTGGTAAGGGTGAGGTTGTGAGTTTGATTCCTGGCACTGGAAGAAAGAAAGAAAGAAAGAAAGAAAAAAGAATATTAGAATGAGATGAGGAGGCAGATATGCTCTTGGCTTTAGCTGAGTTTGTGATAAGCTTCTAAGAGCAATTAAGAAAATTCTCAGTGCCACCACACGGTATGCACATTTAACTTCTATGAGTTAGCTAACTGGGTGGGGACACCGATCCTTGTCATAATTCTATTTGCCATTCCGCCAAAGACCTCACACTTCTAAGTGTGAGTGAAATGGGACACACATCTGTGGTTCAGTCCAGGGATCTTCTAGGCCTCTGTGTGAATCATCTCAGAGTGAAAATTATTCTTGTCTTATAGGAATGTGTTATTCATGTAATGTAGTCATTAAATACATAAAAGTAACTTCATTTAATCTCAAATTGACAAGACAGCAATCCGTGCTAACAAGAAATCTGGCTGGTGTGGATTTGAAGAAGGAATGTCAAGGGTAGTTATTTTACACATGATTTGTGCCCAAAAAGCTGACTTTAAAACCTAATCCAAGTGCATTACAACTCTGCTGTGACTAAAATTTATAGTTTTCACACAGTAATCAATATATCACTTTGATTAGTAAAGGTTTTTATGTACACTGGAAACTATAAAAGACTAAACATAAATTGGACAAAATTAACCAATAACTGAAGCAATATAACTTCCATATCTTACAAAAACCTTCTTTGCTTACTAAGTCTCAATCTTGGTGCAAGAGTGATTATCCAATACTGAAAACATTAAGTTATAGCTACAATAAAATAAACGCCAATGCACCCAAGTTTAGCTGATCATAGGTAAATCCTATAAGATATGTGAAATCTCACAAAACATGTTCAGAATCAGAATTTTTCCAGGATAAACAAACGGTGTCCAGGAGGTAGAGTGGGGAATTTCTTACCTTTTATCACCCAGTGGATAAATAATGCATAGGCCTGGTGAGCACACAGTAGCAGTAAGGAGACTTGAATTGCTCTGTAGGCTATTTTATTTGGGGCGTAGTAGACTGAACTTTTGCTGCAGAAAGTTCTCCTCCTAGGAGAACTTGATTGAAGATGAAGGTAACCCAGCACAACATCCCAACCAAAACTATGCAATCTATTAGGTACAAGTTTTGGTTCAAAAGGATGTGATAAATATAATTATAAAATTGCAACCAACCATCTGTTTCTGCATCAGTGCACTGTGATTGGTCAGCACTGTAAAAATGAATAGTTTGTTAGTTTTGATGAACACTACTTGGGTTAACCTGGACATGTGATGCATTAGTGATAATTTATCTCAACACTTAGGTGTGTGTTCAAGGTGTGAATTCTGATTCTTACAGCGTTTACAAAAGCAAAGGATATAGAGAAGGCAAGCAGTCTGCTTTCACAGAAGGTGCAATGTTACCTAAGATGTTTACTGAGTTCTTACTGTATGGCTGGAACTATGCTTACAGCTACAGATGCAGACAGAAGAAACACAGTCCCTGCTCTAAGGGAATTCATGTTGAAGTTGCAGGGGCTGTGGGTCAGTGCTGTGACAGAGAAAAAACAGATTATGCTGATTCACAAAAGAGAAAGGTCCTACTCTGTTCTTTGGGAGTATCAGGGAAAGCTACCCAAAAGTCAAAAATTTGGCTTTTTTGTTTTTTTTAAGATTGAGAGCAGTCAGCCAACTGAGAAAGGAGTAAGAAGAAAGAAATGCAGAAAGAAGAATAAACACATAATAGAGCAAAATAATCACCTTGGCACACTGTATGTACGTGACTCTGATGGGTTCCAAGATCTGCAAGCACTCAGTGTGAACAATGTGCAAGGAGTGCTGCAGAAAGAGATGAGGTGGGAAAAGCTACTTCAGAGGTCTTAGGGAGAAGGGACGAGGGGCTGGACTACGGCAGAGTGGTACAATGTGAGCCATGGATGTACTTAGGAAGCAGCTTCATCCATGAGCTGAGGGCTCGGCAGAGCGACTGGGCCCAGGAAGCACTGAATCAGGAGCGATGTGGGCTGACTGATGACATGCACATCCTTGAGAGCACTTAGTGATTTGAGAAGCGGGAGCCAGTGGGGAGAGAATATTAACATTTATGTGCAGAGATAGGGAGAGGAGCCCAAAACAGAGACAGAGAAGGATTCGCAGGGTGAAGAGGGTTGGTGTCTTGGAAAACCACAGGGATCATAAGCAGGAGCAAGTGGGCAGCCATGTCCATGACAACAGAGGTTACTGAGGTGGAGACTGGAAATTGTCTGCTGCTGAGCGGCAATAAAGTGAATGGTTCCCTTCACCAGTGGCATTTTAATAGAGTGTGTGTGAGGCGGGATGAGGATGAGGGCTGTGCATGGGGATGAAGACTAGGAAATTCCCTAAGGTTAGAGAGTGAAGGAGAGCTTCAGAAAGTGGAGACAGTGACGGGGGACAGCACTTTCAACAAGGTTGAATCTGAAGAAGAGGTGATGGAGGAAAAGTTGGAATAATGGGTCCCCGTTTATTCATAAGAGAGCTTCAGTTTTTTGTATTGTGTTGAAGGTATAGGGTATTGGGTGTGTGTGTGTGTGAGAGAGAGAGAGAGAGAGAGAGAGAGAGAAGGAGATGTGAGAGGGGAGGGAGAAGAGAGGAGAGGAGAGGAGAGGAGAGGAGAGGGGAGGGG
>NW_004955426.1:5284379-5308062 GCF_000276665.1 Chinchilla lanigera | reverse complement strand
GAGGAGAGGAGAGGGGAGGGGAGGAGAGGAGAGGAGAAGAGAGAGAATTGGGATTTGGCTTCCAGTTATACCTGGGGAGGGGAGTGGAGGGAAGGAGATGGATGAGCATCTAGAACAAAGACAGAGTGGCTTTCAACTGAAGAAACATCTTGTTTAATGCAAAGGGAGCTAAGAAAATATATGTGCTTTCAGCACAGGTGTGGATCTGTTTATGAGTTAAGGAGATGGACTCCAACAGAACCCAATGCTCACGGGCTCCAGTGTCTCTATAAAGTAGGAGGAAATGCCAGGTCCCGAGTAAGGACGTAATATGTAGTATTAGAGTAGGGTACGAGTGAAGACAGAACCTGAAAGCCAAATGAGGGATGAAAATAGTCCTGGCTAGTGGATAGGATACATTTTTGTACAGAAAGTGGGATTGGGTTTGCACTTACATGGGCAGGATTTAGGAAAATGAAGAAGGTAGGTTCAGGTTCAGGAAGAGCATTTGCATAAGCAGAAGCAACAGAAATGAGAGAGGGTCATAGGCAAACTAATAACTCACAAAGTGGTACATTATATGAAGAAAACTTCACAGATGCAATGCTTCACAAGTGTCTTATTTAGCTATGTATCTCTCAGATATCCAACATGACTCTTGCCATCAAGATGGGTCCTCAATAATATTTGTCCAATGAGTGAGGTGATGAATGGATTTATAAAGTAACTTGCTCCATAACAAATTATATAAATTAAAATCAACATCCAAAGGTAAACAATGAACACTGATTTCCCTTTTTAAAAATAGTAAGGTATCATTAATGTATCTTTCATCTATATGGTCTTTATCTTATTATATAACAAATTATCCTCAAACTTAGTAGGTTAAAATTGCAGACTTCTTAAAAACTGAATTCCACAGATTCTGCAGGTGAGGTTTCAAGCCCGGCTCAGTGGTTCACCTGCAGATGGGCTGGTTCAGATGATCACTAATGGTTCTACTCGCAGGTCCAGCACCTGGGTGAGCTGGATAGCAGGTTTGGAACTGTTGATGATTCTCCAGCACCTTGGCCTTGAGCATTTTGTTTCCTAAAGATTGTCTTTCTGGGAAGCAGGTGGGCAATTCCGTCTACCTAAGGAACAACCGGAAAAATTTGGGAACAGTTTTGTTTGTTGCAGTTGAGAAGAGGCTGCTCTTGTCATCTAACGGGTGGAGGTCGGGGATGCTGCTGAGCATCCTTCAGCACATAGGACAACCCCTTCCACTTCACCCTGTCTCCTGAGAGAAAATATCACAGCGCCAAATGTCAGTTATGCTGAGGCTCCAAAACTCTGCGGTTGATCAAGACACCCAAGAACACAGGCAGCAGATGCAAGCTTTTCTGAAGTCAAGTGGAGACACTTCTAACAAATTGCCTTGTTAGAAGAGATTCATAAAGCTGGCGGAGGCTCCAGGAGAAGGTAATTAGACTTTGCCCCTTGACAGAGGGGCAGCAAGGTTACATTGTCCTATGGTGAGTGGATGACATGGCAGTTTTTTGGAAAATACACTGTATGATAACCGGGATGGAAACATCAAGGAAGAAGAAGCATTTAATGCCAGAAAAGGTGAAACCATGAATACATACAAAACAGAGATGGGTTTGGTCAATGTACATCATAGACAAAAATTCCTCCTAATGGGAAAATGAAGTGTTAAAACTGCCTCTCTCCCATTTCAGGTCCAAATGAGAAGCAAAGAATAAGTGACAAGTGAACCCATAGGGCTTTTGGGTTCCTCCTCCTTTGGGTCCTTGGGGCACCAAGGCTTATTGTCCTCATGATGCTTACAGCACTGAGCTGAGGTGAGGACCGTTTCCCCCAGAGATGCTCCCTGAGCTCATGGCGCCTTTGGAGAAGCCAGACTTCCCACTCAGTCTTCCACTGTGCTCTGTGGAGGGCCAGGCCCTAAGGCAAGGCCTTGCCCACCTGGCTAGAACAATGTGAGTGAATCAGTGCTGGGTTCAGGGTCACCTCCCCTTCTACTTGGCCTTTCACCCTTTTGTGAAATCTTTAAGCCAGTACTTGGTCTTTCATCGGCACGATGCAAAGGTCTCTCAGCTCTTCTTGTAGAAATTACCAACTAGCTGGGTTAGATTTGCAGTTCTATCTTGCTTATCTAAAAACACATTTATACTGACTCTTTAAAAATATTTGACTAAGTTGTCAGTATCATAAAATTATGGAATCTCATACCATATGAAAGAAAAAGCTGAGTGCTTCTCTTGAAGCACTGGAAGATTGGGAAACACTGGCCCTGTCACCTTGATGGAAACAATTTTCTGTATAGAGCTACTCATCATGCACTGGCATAGTAAACACTCGGAAAAGAAATGCTGAATAACACTGTATTATTAGTGTACATAACACCACAGTACTGTATATCATATTTTCATGTTATATATTATACGACAATATTGTTGTAGTATGGTAATGACAATAACTGTTGTGTTTAATGTAGCAATTTCAACTGGCAACTGTCAAGAACACTTTTTCCTTTTCTGAAAAATATAAACTTTGAGACATGTGGAATCAAAATGTAAGCAAGCCCCTGTGGTCACCCACATTTGTGTACATATTCTGCACTCTGGGCTTACGGGGACATGATACATGTGACATATTTTTTGCAAAAATGGCTGCAGCAGTTACTCTTTTTGTGTCCACTTCCTTATTTAATCATCTTCCAAGTCACTTTGCCCTTGGCCTAGCAGCTAGCTTTGGGTAACAGGGTAACAACAAATACTGCACAAGCATAGACCTAAAATTCTTCATGCACTAGGGCTTGTCTTCAGTCGTTGGACATAAAATCCTGAGAATTCCCCTTGAGTAAACCAGAGTGAGGCTGTTAAAGAGACCACAGGGAGGAGAGATTCAGCAAGCCAAGTGAATGGGGCTGTCCAGGACCAGCCAGCCCATAGACAGCCTCTCAGCAAACTGCACATTATATGTGAACGTGGCTAAACCACTGGAGCGAGCAAATCTTCCCAGCTGAGTCCTGCCAAAGTGGCCAGTGCACAGAATCATGAACAAATAAATGGTTTTTTAGTTAATAAATTCTGAGGTGTATAGAGACGGAAGAATTATACCTACCCCTGTGTGAGCATACTGCCCTCTTTTCTAGGAAATTTGTCTTGATTACACTGGGGTTCCCAAGGCTAGGATAGAGTTTGGTCCAGAGCAGCTCTCCAGAAATATTTGTGGATGGATGAACAGTCTGTCATGGAACCAACTATCTACTCTCCATTCTTCTGAGTTAGGCAGGGAAGAGGAGGAGAACATTAGCCCTCCATAGATTTTGGTTCCACATCTGTGGATTCAAGCACCTAAAGATATGAGGAAAAAAAAATCACATCTGTACTAAATATGGACAGACTTTTTCTTATTGTTCCCTAATCAATACAGCATAACAACTGTTTACATAACAGTTATAATGTATGAAGAATTGGATGTAATCTAGAGGTGATTCAAAATATATGGGAAGATGTGCTTAAATTATACGCAAACACTATGTTGTTTTATACTGTAAGAAGTGGGTTCTCGCAGGGTGGGGTGGAGGGCAGGAAACAGCCCCTGGGGACAGAAGGATGGCTGTACTCTGTGGGGAGAAGAGCGGATGACAAGTGCAGGGAATCAGGAGCAAATGGTGCTTCATAACCTTTTTTAAGGGCATAGAAATTCAGGGGTGGGAGAAATGGTAAGATGTTAAGTCACAGTGCATAAAATTACTGTTATGTAGGATAAATCAGCCTAAGTTCTACTATACAATATGAAATTATAGTTAATAGTATTGTAATTATAACATGGTAATTTGCCATGATATTCTTACCACATGAAAGGAATGAAAAAGGGAGGAGGAAGGAAGGTAGGAAGGAAGGAAGAGACGGGAAGAAAGGTAACTATAGTCTCTTCACTATATACATATATATGCACATTATGTTGTACATCTCAAATATATACAATAAAAAGGTTAAAAGAGTAAAAAAATTCATACAACAGAAGAGTAGAGACTAACTTTTTTCATTTTAAAGAGAATAATATAATAAAGAACAATAGCAAAATACCGACAAAGTAGATAAAAACGAAACAAAGCAAAAACAATAAAATGATGCAGGGTTTCTGAACAAAATAATAGGAATTTACAGTGGTTGTTACATTACATACTGTTATCTTCAGTGAGTTGCTCAGATTACCAGATGTAAGAATGTAAGATTGATCCAACCATTGAAGAGAATAAAATATAAAAACAAAAAAAATTAGAAATGATAAAGTTGTGAATTCCCACATCAATAATTATTGCTTATTACCATCTTGTTTCATCCACTTTAAACAACAACAAGAACAAAAAGTCATGAACTTGGCCAAACTATTACATCTGAAATCTGTGTGTCCTTTTAAAAATTCAACTGACTCTCTGTTTTTTTCTGGTACTGGGAATCAAACTCAAGACCTTGAGCTTGCCAGGCAGGTGCTGTGCCGCTGAGTTAAATCCCCAGCCCCTCAACTGATTCTCTGTTATAGAGGAAAATGACTTAGAGACCTTTTAATTTTTTCCTAAATACAATATCACAAATGAAGCAACCACAATGACTCATAAAACTCCAATCCTTTCAATCTTGCCATATTATCTTAAAGACTTCTATAGATTAACTGCATGTTATGATCTCAGTTCAGCCACTTTAATGAAAATTCCCACTGACTAAAACAATGAAACTAATGATTTAGAGGAAAGGCTAGTGGAATACACATAAGTGAGACTGAGATAATTTTTATATGAAGTAGCACAGGTGAAGACATTTTGGAACAAATACCAAAGGCTGAGACTCTGCAAGCAAGCCCGAGAGCAGGCCAGCTGCCCATTGCTGGGCTGCTCCTCCACAGACAGGGTGACTCTGTCTTCTGGCCTAGACAGGTCCTTTGAATGCCATGAGTTCAGTTTCTGAGTCAAGTTTAATATCAGAAGACCAACAATGTATAATTGGCCCTTCCTTTCTCAAACCTACTCTACTAATGAGTTTACTGTCAAGATAATTTTGTAGGCAATTATGCTTCCATGTCTTTTTTAAAGATAGCCTTTAATTCAGTGAATAAAGTTTCTTAAGAATCTAAGGGTAGGGGGATTTAGCTCAGTGGCACAGCACCTGACTGGCAAGTATGAGGTCATGAGTTTGATTCCTGGTACTGGAAAAAACCAAAACAACAATAACAACAAAAAAGAATCTAAGGGTCAAACTCTATGAGAAAAATCACATTATTCTTGCTTCAATTATACCATTAAAATGTATCAGCAAAATAGTTGAAAGAACACCTGTATATAAAAAGGTGGGCAATTGTATCAGTGAAATCTCCTTAAAACTTTAATTATATTTTTGAAATTGTGCATATGGTCAAATATTAAACAGGGTATATTATAAATATCTGTATGTTGGACCCTCACCCACCTGTCCTCCAATGTTTTTAATAACAATAAAAAATACCATTGTTTCTAGTATCTTTCTGGAGGTATTCAATACACTCACCACTATACAGGTAGGTGCCTCTTGATTATTTCTCTGTTGGGTGATGACATGATACAGACTCAAAAATACACTTTGTTTTCTTTCCCTACCACCTCCAATGGGACCTGCCCATCACCCTGCATTAGAATAACTAGGATTAGTTTTCTTTAAATGTTGCATAGTCTTCTGTTGTATGATGTGATATGATTTGTCATTCTACTGATGGATGTTTTGGTTATTTTCAACCTTTTGGTATTATAGAAAATGCTGCAATTAATAGTCTTTAAATGTGAGTGCTTGTAAGTCAATCTGTGGGCAGAAGCCCTCACGTGGAACTGCTGAGGCAAAAAGTATATGCATTTCAGAGCGCAGTAGATACTGACAACTTTTATAGTGACCACTCAAAAATTATACCACCAATCACAAGATATAACATTTCTAAACTTTTCCACCAGAGTGTCATAAAATTTTGCCAGTATGAAAGGTAAGAAATAGTAATTCATTGCAGTTTCAGTTTGTAATTCTCTTCGAGTTTTTTTCATAAGCGTAAAATTGCTTATATCCCCTTTTTAGTGAGCTGCTTATTTATGACTTTCCCCCCTTAGTACAATTATTGATTTCTTCACTATTGACAATTTATAATAAATCAATAATGTTCATCATAAGTATAAGAGAAGAAAAACACCTTCCCTTTCAACTCATCTTAGATTCTTTGTCTGGAACCCTGTAAATTAGGCTGGTAGAAGACAGACTAGTGAGAAAAAAACCAATTTACTTAGTAAAAGTTTTATATGATGCAGAGCCTTCATAAGTAAACAAAGATTTTTTTTCTTGAACCTAGTTTTCACTTATTCAAAGAATAAATAAAAGTTTAAAAATTGCTTTACTGATTGTAGTCTCAGAAATTATAGTAGACATTTCTTATTTTCAAAGGCCAACCTTCACCATGAAGGTAAGAAGTTTCTCAGTGCACCTTTGGATTATTTTGGGATTCACTCTGACTAAGTAACAATTTCAGTTGAGAGAAGTGTTTCTTTTGTTCTCACTCTTGGAAGAGCAAATGCCTGTTGACTGGCCAGATGTAGATGTTCTGAAAAGTGAATGCTGGGCTCTTACCTTTGGAACCAAATATATCATGATTTACGTTTGCGGAACTTGAAGTCTTTTCTTCTGCTACCTTCAGGCTGAGTTTACTTGTAGGAGTGGCAGGAACATTCTTCAGTGCTGAGAGAAAGCATCTATTTTCCCATGATGTTTACCTGTTCTGTTGCAAGTTTTACGAGTAATCAACAATACACTTTTGGAGTCTCTGTACTTTTTCACAATTCTTGATTTTTTAAAACTGAGTATATGATTTTTAGCTTCTTCAGTAAGAAGTTTCTGTATTCTGAGTGTCAATTTGGCCTTGGATTTGAGGCGCACCTGAGAGTTATCCAGAATCAACAACTGGAAACAGCATGGACGTGTTTCTTCAAAAGCGCTCTTGTCAGAGGAGAGGGCGGACTTTGCCCAGGTAGCTAGCCTGGGAGCTTCGCGCCGCAGCCTTGAGGCAGTGCTTCTGCCTCATCACCACCGCAGCCTCCTCTTCCCTGCCAAGACTGGTAGAAAAGAGGGCCTCGGAAAATGAAGATATTGACGGAATCGTTAAAGGCAAGAGTTTTTATACTAGATTCGATGAAGAGTGAAAAGTCAAAAAAATATGATTGGACAAAAGGCTATGAACTGAAGTTCTGCTCATTCAGATGCCTCTAGGTGTTCCGCTGTGTCTGTGGAGGAAGGTGTCTTTTTTTTTTTTTTTTCCAGTATCAGGAATCGAACTCACGACCTCCCCCTTGCCAGGCAGGAGCTGTGCCGCTGAGCTAAATCCCCAGCCCCGAAGGTGTCTTTCTTAGGGTACAGGGAAGCTGTTTCTCGTGTGACAGTCCAATGACCTGCCCAAAGGCAAGCTCAGAGAGTCCCTTCTGGGCTTTCTAGCTCTCATATTCCTTCATTTCAAAATATTCAATATGCCAATGTGCTATATTTTAGAATAGCAGATTCTGAATCCCATCATAAGCATTATATATTTATGTAATTGAGAGCATTAACTTTTACATCAATATTGCCTTTTTTTCAGTCACTGTGGAAATTTAAGGATGGTTTATCTCTTTCATAAGCAATTTATTCTACCTTTGATGCTTTCTGTCCAGGAATCAACCCTAAGGGTGTATTGTAGTTGTCCTGAGAATTTATCTTTTATGCTTATTTAAGAAATGTTTGCTAGGGATTGTGCATAGCAACTTTTTTAAAAGGTTAAATGTGGAAAGACTGTAGTGGGGACCTGGTGGACCATGAGTATACCCAAATAGAATTTATCCTCAAAACAATGTATCTTGGAAGTGATTTTGAACCTTAGACAAGAAAGATCATAGTACTTTAGATAGAGTGAGTCTACATTTAAAACATTCAATATAGAAAACAGGTAAATTTGGGGATGTTTTTGCTTTTATGCTCAGTAAAGTTTAAGAATTTGTAGATTAAGAGATCACCGATGAAATTAAAGTTCTAGTATTGCAGGAATAAGGATATATCAGGGAGATAGGTAAGAAATAAACAGATCACTGGATGAGATAAGCTAGATTGGAAACAATACAAAGATTGAATTACAGAATTCAAATTGCCACTAAAAGACCAATTTATAAAACAAGTCATCATTAGGCAGAGAACTATCACAAATATCTCAGAATGTACAAAGAAAGGACAAAAATGTTATGAGGTTGAGGAAAAATAAATTAGGATGGAAAACAGGGAGGGAGAGCACTGATTTTGAAGAAGGGGGTGGTGGAATTATCGTGTGACAGTAAGAGTATTGTCACATTCAAATTTCTTAGCTGCAAGCTATAGAAAACAGCATTGGTTAACTTGGTAAGAAAAAGAATTCGCTCATCTCCAAAGGGCACCAGGGACATGCAGGTCACCAGTTTGGAGCACAGAAACACTGGGCACTGCAGCTGATGCTCTCCCTGCGAGGCTGCAGTGGGTGCTCAGTGAGGCTGCCCCTGTCATTGCCACCAAGCTCCTCCCCAGAAGCGGCTTTTGCCCTAAAGCCTATAGTGGTGCGTCGCAGGCACCACATGTAGAGCAGGTACCTGCATCCTGGCTGCAAAGGAGCAGGGAAAGGGTGACATTCACTGCCCTTCCACTGTCTAGAGGGACACAGGTTTTTCCATATTGAAAGAGAGATGCCTCACATATAAAAAGACCCCAGGAAATCACTTGGAAGAAACCCAATGCGGTAAAAGCGACAGCATGCTACTTCCTAGGGAGGTTTAGGAAAGACTGAATTCCTTCTTGCTGGAGTCTCCCTCTTTGGTTCTACTCATTTGCTCTTTTATGGATCAAGCTTGTAAGCTGAGCTGCCCAGGGGGCAAGACACTAAAGGCAGCCTCCAGACCAAAGCTCAGAAGATTTGAGTCCCTCGAGTCAACACCGTGAGGGAAGCTGGGTCCTGCCAATAACCCCATGAGTGAGCTAGAAAGCAGAGTCTTTCTCAGTTGAGCTTTCAGATGAGTGTAGCTCTGGCTGACACCTCACTGTGGTCTGGAAAACACCCTGAGCTAGTGGTGTCTGGCTGAGCCGCATCTCATCCAGACAATTCCTGCCTCAGAGAACAGGTTAAACCATACATATAGTTGAATTAGCTTAGTCTGGTGGTGACATATGCCTGTAATCCCAGCTGCTCAAGAGACTGAGGCAGGAAGATCACAAGTTTGGGGCCAACCTGAGCAACTAGCAAGACCCTATCACAGAAGGTGTGGGGAGCTGGGGATCTAGCTCAAAGATCCCTAGGTTCAATCCCAACACCCCTCCAATCCACTAAGTTTTAGAGAACTTGCTACATAGCAATAAAGAAACAATAAACTTAACGTACTTTTTAATGATTCTTTGGTCAACATTTAATCAAGATCCTTTAGACATGATGTAATCAAAACTAAAGCTCTTGTCTACTTAGCAAAAAAGTAGTGTGAGATATAAGGAAATATCATAGTATTTTTCCTTATACTCTCAGTGCAGACTACCTCTAGACACCAACCCACACACAACCATTTCTGTAGCACCAGATTTTGGGGGCACCAGCCAAGCATTCTCTAATTTAATTTCATTTTTACACTATTCACCTGGAGATAGTATCCCATAGCTAGAGGGCTCAGCCCCAAGAAACCCCTACCTCAGACTCCAGTTATAAATAACACATGGTCACGTATAATTTTAACCAACAGGCTGTAAATTGGGGCTCTCACAGCCCTTTCTTTGGCTCAGTGAATTTCCTTGGACAGTTCACAGAATTTACGGACATGCTTACTTATATGTACCTGTTTATTGTAAAGGATAACACAAAGAATACAGGTGAGCAGCTAGATAGAAGAGATGCGTAGTGTGAGGTGTGTGTGTATGTGTGTGTTGGGGGGGGGTGGGAAACAGCACTCCTCAGGCACTCCCAGGCATCTAGTATCCAGAAGATTGTCAAACCCAGAGCTTTGGGGTTTTTATGGAGGCTGCCTTATGGAATCAGGATTGATTACATCTTTGGCTCCAAGCCATCAATCAACCTATTAGCATAAAGAAAGACACATCACTTTGGAGATTCCAAGGGTTTTAGAAGTTGTATGCTCGGAAATGGGGCAAAGGCCATTACACTATGTATTTTTGTGAATTGTAATAGCATCAATATCAACAAAAACCCATATATTAAAACAGAATATAGTCATGAGCTTTTCCTTATGACCTCAATGGTATAGTTTTCAATGCCTCAGTAAGAACAACCAGAAAAGCTGTATACATTGAAAAAGATTCTATTTGAAGTCCCCAAGAGAAGTCTGTTTATTGCGTTGGATTTCTGCCAAGGCTGGAAATTGAGGAGCCTTCTCTCTCAGAGAGAAGGAAGAAGACAGAAGCTGGTAGATAAAAGTATTTACCTCTTCTACCCTCCCTCCCTCTCTCCACCTCCACAGCCTGCATGATCATCCTGAGGCACATTTTATGTAGCCCCTTGGAGTGAGTCCCAGCAGAAGCAAGTCTATGCAGAGGTGTCCATGGCGGTTACACATGCTCATATGGCCCCTTTGCCTGTTCTAACTCATTCTTGGAAGAGTAATTCCTGATAAAGAAATACAGCTCATAAGCCCTCTGCCTGAGGCATTGTTCAGTATTGAAAGTAAATTTGAAATAAATGAATAGAAACTAAAACATTTTTATGGCACTAGGAATAGCTAATTAGGAAACATAATGGAAAAATGCATCCCATAAGTCTTATTATGTTGTGTTTTCATTACCAGTTCAAAATATTTCCTAATTTCTACTGTGATTTCTTCTCCTGAATCATGGGTTAATATACATGCAGTGCTTCAAAAGTACATGGTAGGCACTATATAAGTGCAAGCTCTTATTCATGCAAAGCATAAAGATAAATGTATATTATTCTATGTCCATACACACATAAACATATAGGACAACAAGTAAAATATAACTTGTATAATATGTAAACTTTTACACTATATGACAAAGTAATAGCACCAGCTAGCATTTGTGGAGTATGCTATACATGTTTTGTGCATGAGAATACTAAAGCATGTACACTGTGTTCTACACTTTATAAATGAGAAAACTGGGGCACACTAATTTGTCCAGATTATATAGTAAGTAAATGATGTAGACTAATTTTGAGCCTAGATAGATTCCCTGATAAGGAACTTTTGACTTCTGGTCCAGCTCATATCATGAAAAACATAGTCACCACTTTCCCTTCTCACTCCCGTTAAAGTAAAGTAAGAAATAGCAAAGCAAACCCATAAGACATGAGAAAGCCAGTGTGTGTGTGGGTGCAGCGGTAAAATGAGATGGTAGATTCTGGAACATATGAAGCACTTTGTAACAGACTGATAGGACATGTTAACAAAACTGAGAATCTATAACCTGAGCTCGCTAAAACTTGAGGGTCCCCTCAAGTCTAGGTTCCCCTCAATATTTAGGTTCCCCCCAAGAAGTATTGGACTCAGCAGCACTGGGAGAAAAGGCAACTGAGGAGAAACCATTCTGACCCCACCTAGTCACTTAGAGGAAAGCTATCTCTAGTTTTGGTTTCCAAGATGCTGGAGTAAAGCATCAATTCTGAGCTAAGAGGTCCCGGGAAGCCCTGGAATGGGCCCTGGGCTGGAGATGTAAGGGGGCCAGGATCCTAAGGTCCAAGATGTTAGGCTCTGCCTGCTTCCTGGCTCACACCCCAGCACCAGAACCTCCAAAGCCTGGCTCTGCATTATCTGCCATGGGACAAGCTGGTAAGAATGAAAGAGCAAATGAAAAAAGAAAACAAAACAAAACACAGAAAACAAAGACAAGAAGGAAGAAAAAAGTTAAAAGGGGAAAAATAAACAAAAAAGGGATAAAAAGAACTCAAACCCCCCAAAACTGATGAGAGATAATACATTTTTAAAAAAAGATAAAGTGAAAAAATTCCTTTGTATTTTTGAATGAGTGGTTTCCTTCCAAGATCTTCATTCTTGGAGTCTAGCCAGTCACGATTTTCTCCCCCATAGCTCTAGGGCCTGTGGGTTTGTGACACACCCTCCCTGTACCAACATTCCCTCTGTCTATTCACCCCAGACCTTGGCAACTGTTCAAGCTGAGGGTGTCACTGCTCATGTTGGTAGACGGGAAAAGCAATCAGCTCTCTGGTTTCTACTAGATGTAGGCCACAGGGTAGGTTTCAAGCAGACTGTTGGACTTAATGTTGACACTCTCTGATTTCTCCAGACAGAGGGTGGAGCCTGTATTTTTCCCAGCTTGAGCTTACACTTCTCAGGGTGTTTGTGCCTAGACCACACTCTCTCTGTGACAGCCTTCTCTAATTGTCTCTCACCCAGTCACTTTGGGAGGGTGACACTGAAATTCTGGAAGCTGCTGGCCAGGTTCCAGTCTGCTGGCCTTCTGCACTTACCTTCTCTCCCAGGACTTTGTTTTCTAGCCCAGGGTCAAGTTTGTTGGCTAGCCTCTGCCTCTGCCTCTGCTGCTCTACATCAAAGGGAAGAAAAACAGAGCCAGCTTGGAGTTGCTGGACGTTCCCACTATGTGGGGTCAAAGACAAGTTTTTTTTTTTTAAAAAGGTACAAGTTATTATTAGCTCAAGGTGAGATTTTGAAAACCCATTTCAGAAGTAGGTTTCATTCCAGGAATGCAAAGATGGTTCAACATATGTAAATCCACAAATGTAATACATTACAGAAATAGATGCAAGGACAAAAATCACATGATTGCCTCAATGTATGTAGAAAAAGCCTTCGATAAAATTTAACATGCATTCATGATTTAAAAAAAAACCCCTGTGTTACAGTAGTTTTAGGTTTACCAGAGGTGGAGAAACTGGAGAAGTGGAGGACACCAAGTTCTGGTGTACTCCAAAGTCTGAGCCCTGAGCTAGTACAGGAAGTTACATGTATACCATTTATCAGGCAGAGCCAGGGTCTTTTGTGCAGGAGTGGAATTTTACAAATATGGGAACAAGCTGACAACAAATGCAGGCTGGGAACAGCTTGTACATCTTGTGGCTAGCAAGCCTGTTTACAGAAGTGAAGGGAACACTGCAGACACATTTGGGTTGTGAAACATTTTGAACACAAAGGTTTTTCTACACCTGAAGAAAAGTATAGAAGGACCTCATCTCAGTTTTATAAAAGACATTTACAATAAACCTTCTGCCAGTGTTGTATTAGATGGAGAAAACTGAAAGCTTTCCCTCCACCTTTGCCTTATTTCCCCCATTCCAAGTTCACCGAGGGGCTCTTTCTGAAAATCCTTTCCCTACTTTAATGCCAGGCGAACCAGGAGAACACAGTCACCTCCCATTCCTTCAATGAAATCTCCTTCCTATCCTAGAAGAAAACCTTGAGGAATGTAGGCACACTCATAAGAACAAACTTTGTCAAATGATAATGTCTATCTCTTGGGCTTATTCAGATTCAAAAAATTGAAGTATGTCTCCTAGGTCTACTCATTCTACTTAATAATCAATTGTTCTCCCTCTAAAATTTGTGTACAGTCATCCTCATCCCTTTCCCTATGAAGAGGTTTTTTTTAAGTTGAAATCATCTGGCCTATTTTTTTTTTTTTTGAGACTCAGACTTTGTGATCACTGATACCTTCGTTGTAGCTTTTTGTCCTATTGATCAGTTGTCAGTTAATTTCCAAAAACCTCTGGAAGTCAAAAAAAGGGTTTCCCTCCTCCTCTATAGAACCTTTTGAAGATGAGAATCCTTTTCTTCATTTGTTTATTTGTTTTGGTACTTCAGAAGAATAACTGTAGCTTGTTTTTGAATTTACATAGTGTTTCTATCATTCATAACGTTCCAACTTCTTGGAAAACAGAAATATTTTCTTACTGCTTGGTCTATTAGTTCTACTTTGGTCCTTTTTTTTTTGTAGGAAATAGTAAGAAAAACACAAAGATAATTTCTCCTTTAATGTTCATACAAACAATATTGTTAATAGCACTGGGCCTTTCCTTCCCACCATTAGAAAACAAAACAAACAAGCAAAACAGGAAAAAGAATGGAATAAGGTAAATATTTTAAGAGAAAAAAAGATACAATGTAACGAAGCAACATTTCTACTAAGTCTATTTTATGAAGACATACAAATGATCAAAATATATTGATTCTTTTAACTAAGCCGTAATATTTAGAAAGACTGGAACACTTAGTTAACTGAAGAAAATCTTTCTGACAGATGAGTATGCATGGTTTACTAGCACGTGTTTACAATATATCCCACACATGCAGTTTACAATCATCTTGGGAGAGGGTACATCATGTACAAGAGCTTAATAACTGCAATGAATGTGAGCATTATATATCATAAGCATTAGATGAAATTAATGATATCAACAAGAATGACACTGGAGAAAGGGGATTTAGAGGAGGAGGAAGGGAAGCAGGAGGGAAGGGGTTTAAAAAAGAGTATGCATTGTAAAGTCTAGCTTGTTGAACAAATTTTCTTAATATCTGAAGGATGTCCTTTGTCCTTCCTGGTCAGTCTCCCCGGCACCCACTCCTATGTCTTGACTGAAACTTTAATATTGGATTTTCCTTGGGTCTGCTAGAATCTATCCCTCCTCACTTGGTTCCTTCCAGTTTATCTCCAGGCGGGAGTGGAGGCAGCAGGGGAAGGCATTCTCAATTTTTCTGCTCTTTTGGAGAAAAGTATTTATGAAAAAAAGGAAGCATTTGCAAAATTTAACTTTCTCTCCTAGTGCAGACTGTTCTTTGAGTCTATCCTCAGAGTATTATTTTTTCCAAGGCAGACTCTGTGGCTTTTTCCTCTTCTTACAAAAGATTTCCTTTTGGGATAGGGGTCGGGGAGAGTTGCTCTGGTATGGAGAGAAAAGCTACTTTGCTACCAATGCACATATTTGTTTCTGTTGAATGTTGAAGGTAGTTAGTGGTACCCTTTTCTGTTTTGTTTTCTATGATCAAAATGTCAATAAATAACAACTATAGTGATAAAATCTGAAAAAAATACAATGGCATAGTAAAGGTCTTTTGATGTGTTTAAGAGTGTTAAAGAAAAAGTTATTCAATGATGCTCATTAAAACATGGTAAGGAACACTATGTTCAAAATCATCACTGTGTGTGTAGGGAGTAGAGTGATGGGACTTTGGGGGGAGACAGAGATAAAGACAGAGACAGAGCAACAGAGGGAGAGACAGGCAGACAGGGAGAGAGGAGGGGAGGGAAGACTGTTAACTTAGGGATTTAGGTTCCAACACTCCAACCATAGTAATGAGGAACCACACTGGATATTCGGGGTGGGATGTTCTTGCTAAACTGACTCAGCATATTTGCTAAAACTAGATTTTACAAGGAAATACACACATGAGCCTAGAAGAAGGTGCAGGTGTCTACGGTTGGGTCAAGCAGACCCTATGTCCCATGTTACTACCTATGATCTTATTAACTACATGGGAGTTCTTCAGTATTGTTTTAGATGTTAATCCTTTTTATATCAGCCAATTTTTTTCTTATTACTATCACATCTCTTAGAAGTACAAGCTTCATTGTCATCACTATGATCAGAATTTTTGTTTTTGCCTCGTAGATGAGTTTCAGCATAAATTGTATAAGCATGCCCCTATATCTTGTATTTAGAATCTAAATAACTGAGAAGTCAATTTTTCAACTCTAATTTTTAGCTTCCACAAAACTGGAAACCCAAATATCCTTTTAAATCGTTAGGAAGTCTGTTCACAGAACATTCAAGAAAATTAAAACCAAGCTGAAAGAAAGTGAGCCTTACCAATTCAGGATGACTTACCTCTTGCATATGCATTACTTTTAATCTATTTTAAATTAGTTAGCTTTTCATTTTAGGCACATGCTCTTGTATTATGCATAACCTGTCCAATTAATTTTGGACACTGTCCTTTCCTAATCCTTTCTTTTACTTTCAAGTAACAAATAAAAGAAAAACCTCTAATATTTAAAATTTGCAATTTAAAAAAATGCTAAGACTTTTCTTTCAGACCACCTTTCTTTGTTTGGATTACCATCTCCCTTTTAGTGATATTTTAAAAAACTTAGCTATTTCTCCTATACTCCCATCTTGAGAAGAGTTTCATAATTGTTTGAGATGAGATTTCTGTGTCCCCACTGATATCTTTGTTGTGGTGTGTGGAGCGCTGTGTGCATTGTGGAGTAGGGTGTTTAATAGTGTCTTAGTTACTTTTCTCATGACTGGCACAAAATACCCGACACCCACAAATTAAAGGAGGAAAGTTTTATGTGGCTCACAGTGTGTAGGGGTTTCAGTGCATAGTCCACTGGCTCCAAGGCAGAGTGGCGTGGGAGCAGTGCATGGCAGCAGAGAAGCCACTCAGGGATGGATTGAAGAGAGGATCATGGGAAGAGGAAGGGAGATAGGACCTTCTAGGCTATGCTCAGTGACCCAGCTTTTCCCACCATCACGTTTAGCTACAAACTCATGGACTAATCCACTGATATGTATCCTGCCCCCTTCCCCCATGGTCCAATCAGTTCCCCAAAGCCCCACCTATGAGAACATGGGGCTTTGGGAGAGACATCTAGGTATAAATCACAATGAACAACATCCTTGTCTTGGCCTCTATTCATCTTGATGTCACAAACAACATAGTATTAAAGGTAACAACCAAAATTATCTCCAGATGTGGCCCAATGTCTCCAGCAGATGAGGGTGGGTCGAGAACCACAGGGTGAGGAGGAGTTTAGGCCTGTCATTTTCAACTCATCATTTCCAAGCATGATTTGTTAGTGAGTTATTCTTTTAAACATCAAAGTGAACAGGCCTTTTACAGTCGGGTTCGGGTTTTCTTTTCCTGAAAGAACATGGATAAAAACCTAGGAAATGGCACTTAGTCAATAACCCTCCATCCTGGTTGTTTTGTCTCTGCCAGTGGTAGCAGGAAGCAATTTGGAAAGAGAATGGATCTGCTACTTCATGTTACCAGGCTCTGAAGACCAGGGATGAAGTCCTCACCCTGCTTTAATCCCATCCTAACTTTCCCTGCTCTTCAAAGAAAATGTGGAGGAAAGTGTAGACACCAGCCAAGTTTAATGCTGCAGTCTCTGCCTTCCTTCTCTTCAGTTTTGTTCCCCTTCTCATAGGGCTCAATCTCATCTTCTGTTGCTCAGTTGGCTGGGAAATTGTTTTAAAGGCATTTTGGTCTTTCTAAGCCTCAGATTCCTCCACTGAGCTCGGGAATGTTTGTACCAACGTTGAGGACCACACTTTTCTGTAAGGAGCTAGATACTAACTATCTGAACTTGCGCAGGCTGCACACCATTTAGACACATATTCCTCCTTGTGCTCCACCCCAGCACGCGCCACCACTGGTGCTCTGAACTTTTAAGCATTCTGATTAAAAGCTTCACTGCACTTTCATGACTGTCATTACCTTGAGGTATTTGGTGTTTGTTCCCAGGTCCTGTGCCCTTGTCCTCGGAGACTGTCTTCTCTTTAGGTGAGCATGAAGGCATCTGTGCAGCTGGGGTTCAAGCTATCCCGTAGCACCTGGGTATTGGAGCAAACAGCAGAGGCAGGACCTTCTCCCACCCTTACACCCTGGAACAAGTATTAAAAGAGCTCTCTGAACTTCACCTAGTACCGGTCAAAAGACCCCCAGGGGGATCCCCTCCCCATACCTAGGGGAAGGGAAGTCTGAACAGGCCTTCTTAGAGTCTGCCAGTTCTCTACCATTAGAGTACCCTTGTCCAGTCCTGCTTCCCCACAACTGTCCCCTTTGTCATAAAACAAGCATAACATAGTTTGATTATTTGGGTTTTTACTATGTATTACATAAAACTTCTTAAATAAATCTTTTGGTGTTTTTTATGAGACAGGGTCTCACTGTGCAGTTCAGGCTGGTCTTGATCTGACTTTGTAGCCTAGATTGGCCTTGATCTCACAATGATCCTCCTGCCTTAGCCTCCCAGTGCTGGGATTACAGGTGTGCGCCACCACTCCCAGTCGTTAGATAAATTTTTAATAATATTTTTCTTACACATCTGTCTTTTCCTCCAGGAATCTTAAGCATAAACCTAGTGATGAGTGAAAAAAGAAAACTCTTTTCAATCTCAAGACCCTGTATCAACTCTTAGTCTTCTAGAGAAACACTTTTAGTAAATGTAGCTGGCTTATAGTGTAAGAATGTGACTACAGAATAATATACATGGATTGTGATGAACACATCAACGTTTTACTTCCCCTGACCACTGGGGTGGTCGTTAGTTTTTTCTACCATGAAGAAATAGACAAGCCTCAAATCTGCTTTGCTCATTCTTGCTAAGAGTCCCACAGTCATTTTTATTTACACAGTCTTAGCTCAGTAATTAGAAGATCCAATATTGACAACAGTCATAAACTGTAACTCTTTTAAACCAAACTGTCTTCTCAGACAGGTACATTCCAGGAGAAAGCTTGCTTGAGGAGGGGTGGGAGTGGTCCTTCTGCTTTCACTTGTCTGCCTTCTCCCTCCTCCCCAGTGGCTCAGGTCCCCCAGGACCACTGGGTCAAAGTGGGAGAACGAGAAGAGAGGGACGGGGACATGACAACTCTTGCTTGCTGGATGAATTTGTCCTTGCTGGGCCTGATGTGTGTTACAGTCATTTTACCCATCCGTGGATATCCAGTCTCGAAAGGTTAGGCATGAAACCCCTGCCCCACCTCAACTCCTTCCTAGCTTCCCCAGTAATGAAAGCGGACTCCTTCCTACTTTTTTTGAGCTCCTCAGAGGTTCCCTACTTTTCTCATTGCCCTTGACCTGCACAGATAAATTTCAGTTCTAGGTGATCTCTGATGATGCTCTGTTTAGCGCATGGCCACTGGGCAGCTCATGTCTAGATTCTTACCAATGAAGTTCACTTGCTTTGTCAGCTGGGCAAAGGCCAAGGTCCTCCTTTGTGGTTCAAATTTGATCAAGACCAAACTCTCAGGCATCTTGTGATGTAGAAACCACAATGGTAGGAAGATATAAGACAGCAGTGTGCTCTCAGTCCAACTTCAGAGTACTTGGCTGTTTGTTCTCTGCAGCTCTGGACTTCTTGAGCAAGAGCAGGATGCCACTCAAGGTCTACACTTACGAAGTCTGAGCCAGGCACCCAACAGCGCTTTGAGTCTCCTGAAGGAATGGACCCCTCAAACCTCCACTCAGAAGGTTTAGAGTGAGACAAAAGCAGCATTCCTCAAGGCAGGGAGGAGAGCAGACTCACATTCACTCTTTCTAAAGTATTTATTGAACATCTACTGTTAGACACTCACTGTCCCAGGTGCTGAGATGCATATAGAACTGAATAAAACCCTTACCTCACCATAGCCCGTTTCTCTTGTCCACAGCTCTGTAAAAGGAAATAATTTCTCCATTCCTACCATTCCAGTGGAGGTGGAGTTCCAACACTGCAGCATCCAGCCTAGGCAGAAATTTCCTTGGTAAATTCTGCATTTTATCATGGTGGCAAATCAGCTTCACACACACTCCAGAATCCTAGTTATTGTGTCATTGCTTGGGTGTCAAGTGAGGCAGACTGAGACCCATTACAATGTGAAAATGAAATCTGTAAGGAGGCTTAGGTGCCTGGAATTCTGGGCACATGGAAGGCAAATCCCAGGGAACTTCGGGGCTCATAGGAACGTAGATTCTAGGTGCTTCTCATAAGCAGGGAGCGCTTGGATGAAACATTACAGAAATGTACTCCAGGATGCAAAAGAAAATATATAGTAAAATCTACAGAACATAAAACTGACCATTTAAAATACTCTAAATGTGCAACTCCATGGCATTGAATGCACTCATAATGTTGTATGAACACCAAGCTTTTTTGTAAACTGATAAGACTACACTGATAAGATCAACTATTCTTTGCAGGAATAAGCTGAAATTTTTTCTCTGATATGAATCAAACAACACAAGGAGCACATAACAGTGCTCCTGTTACATGGGCTTGTGGGGAAGACTGCTTGGGGTGGGGGGAGGCTGCCTCTGTTGCTGACCACATCTTTTCTCACTCTTTTTGGGCATCACTTTCCTTATCAGGATAATGATGATAATAGAACCTGCTTCATCACACTGTGGTGAGCATTAAGTAAATTAACACATGTAAAGTGCTTGGAAGAGTGCCTGACCCAGTAAATGATCAATCAATTTCAGTTATCATTGGTAAGTGCGAAAGAATTGCTTGAAAGCTCATTCATTTTTAATATAAATCTTCTTTAAAAGTGTTACAAGGACTTCATTCTGCTTTGTTCCCTATATAAGCTTTATTCGAATAGCCATTATGTGCCAGGCCATTTGTACTAAGTACCGCAGACAAACTATCAAAGTTGCATGGAGATATGTGACCTGCCCTCCCATCACCTGTGATTCACTGGTGGAGGAAGGCAAGGGGAACAGGAAGAAGGCAATGGTTCCTGCTCACAGGGGAACCTGGTCAGTTTGACTGGCTGGGGCTTGAGGCAGTCAGAGGAGCAGAGCTTGCTTAGGGATTATCAGAAAACTTTTAAATCAGTTCAGCAGTCACCATTTATATTGCAGGGAAATCTTCTAAACATGTTTCATGTTTTACAAGTTAATGAACAAGTATAGACTGTGACCCAGGCTATGAACTGTTCTTGGAATTTCACACCATTAATTATTGACTATATAGTCTACAAACAGCAATACCTCCAGTAGGGAACTCAACCAGGTATAGAGCTATTCTCTCTTAAATGAAATCTTACTGCTGAGATTGTTAATAGGAGAAATAACCATTGTTATTTTCCAGTGGTGATACCCTGCTTACATTTTCAAATACATCTCTGGTAATCTTTTGCAGATAGAGAAATTAGCTAAACATAGTTATTAGGACTCTATTTGAAGTAAATAGATCCATTGATAGGGAAGAGGAAGTACTAGTAAATGGGACTTTTTGTGTGGTTGTGTGTGGGGTGGGCTGTGGCCATCTTCTCAAAGATGATTTACTTATTCCCTCATTCTCAGGCAACTCCAGGTTCAGTGGAATTCAGTGGAATAGTGATTGCTTGCTAATTAAGTGGTCTAAATTTCCTTACGATGGTGTTTTCCCAACAGCAGGTGCTTGTCTTCTAGTATTTCAATATATGGTATGTTTGTCCGACTTGCCATTTATACTTTTATCTTACACATCATCATCTTCATTTATATGACCTTGAATCACATCTTCTCACAGCTTTTTTTCTTGAGAGTCTTCACTTGTTTACTATTCACAGTAATTTCTCTATCTCTTTAATTTTTCCAGTGCTGAGATGGAGAACAGCTAGCACACTCCTCTCTGATCTTCAACCCCTAGCCCAACTGGTCTGCACAGAGAAACTTCTTCTTTTACAATGAATCATCTTTCTCATGCTAAACTGTTTGTGTCTATACTTTCAGGATGCTTTCATTCCTTTTACTATAACTCTTAATCTGTGTAATGTGTTTGTGAGAATGTACCTATATATTTAGTTGTACTGTAGGTTTTCTGAGGTCAGGTCTGTTATGGTTTGTGTCTGTATGTCACCCCAAAGCCTCATGCGGTCATCGGGCAGGTTTTTTAGGGTTTGATTGATTATGGGTGTGAGAGCTACACCCGCCCTGGGGTGGTTAGTTTGCATATGTAAGGGAGAGGAAGAGGCTGCTTGCCACCATTCCTCCATTTTGTGCTTGTTCCTTTTGCTGTGTTCTGCCCTCATGAGTTGTAGCCCTCTGCCATGTGCCACTCTGCCTTGTAACCTGACAAGTATGGACTGAAAACTCCACAAACTGTACGCAAAATAAACCTTTCCTTCCTTAATTTTGGGCATCAGGTATTTTGTTCCAGCAATGAGAGAAAAGTAACCAAGACAAGGTCTAACTATATATCTCTCAAAATGCATCACCGAAATCTCACTTGCTAATTGTTGGCTACACAAATAGATGGTGTTTTATTTTTTGATGTCTCCCTTTGATGATATCCATCATTTGTAAAATCCTCCATAGAGACATACACACACATATACTATTAATATTTATATAATATTTGTGTACATTTTAGCACATTGGACTCATGACCACATAGAATATTATATTTACACTGTATTAACTTATTCGGATTTACACAAGTCTTTCTACATTTGGAAAGCCTGCAGCTTGTAACTACTGGTTTTGATTGCAGTAATTGGTGCCTTTTGGAGTAGTTTCATGTTGTTGGCTTAGCAGGGCTGGGGAGACAAGTTGTAGGAGTTCAGCCCATCAAAGGGAAGGTAACATGTACCATAAATGTAATAGGCTAGCAGTAAATTCCAAGAAGTGGGGATAATTAGCATCTTTTATCTGTTGACCAGTCATTCCCCTGAAAGAGCAATTTCCTTCCTTTGAGAAACTTACTCAGAATAATGTGCAATTTTGTTGAAGGGACCTTCAGTGACTGATCAGAAGCTCATGGTCCAGGCTGGGTCAACTGCAATCCTTTCTAGATGTTTTAAAGTTTGGAAAAAGGTTGCGGGTGTGTGAGGCGAGTGGTTCAGTGTCAGTTCGGAGGTGGCTCCACTTCTCGTGTGAAGGGTGTCTCTTCTGTTGCAGAGGCCCCATGACAGAGATAAGAGCTCCACAGCAGCCAGGATTCAGGGCAGCACCCAGCCAAAGCCACGCTCCTGCTTAGCATCAGGTCTCCACCCTTCTCAGACTGACCAGGGCCCCAGGTGCGAGGGACAGGTGTCCTGAAGAAAAGTGAGCAGGGGAAGAGGAAAGAGAAAGAACTACACAGCTATTGCCATGTATTCCCTTATACTTGTGGCAGCCTTTGATTGATCCCATGAGACAATGAATCCTCCTAACACTCTATGCACATCCAGGAGTATTTATCTCAGTCTAACAAGTTATCTGTCTTATTGACTAATCCTCTGCTCTCCACCCAATCTTCATGGAAGCACACACCTCTTTAAGTTTTTATTTCCATGGAATGCTACCAATAACTTCAAAAGCCAAGCAATAATACTTTTGAATGAAGATTTCAGTTAATATTTATTAATCTAATCCACACTTACTAAACTTGTGCTATGTCAGGTTGATACTCATTATATTCTTCTGAGAAAAGGGTAAGTTAGACACAGACTCAAGTCAAGAGGCTTATAATCTAGCACAGTGGGAAAGACCCAGATAAACACATACCTAACTCCTCAGTTAGCATACAAGGTATAACATCAAATTGTAATTAATTTTGTTTGGCAGAAAATACATACTTTTCAGCTGAAGAGAATCATGAATGGCTTTACTTAGTCATTCTAAAGTTTGCTTGGCCCCATCAGGTTGGACCTGATGCATGGTGGGTTAGGATACCCTGCACACAGTTATTCCACCAGTATTAAAGTGTTCATATCTCTGATGTAAAAAGCACTTTTGGGTTTCCAAATTTCAAGGTCAGGGGGAGACTAAAGGAGAAACAAAACTTGGTTATTTTAAAAAATGCAGTATGATCCTTTATGAATCAAATATGTTCTTAAGATGATATTTAATTGTCACAGAGGTCTCAAAGAACTTGGGAGAGTTTGAAGAAGTACAGTACTTCAGTTCAAAAACTTAACTTGTTCTATGATTCTGCAAAAGGTGGCCACATTTGTGTGTGTGTGTGTGTGTGTG
>NW_004955426.1:5278973-5284209 GCF_000276665.1 Chinchilla lanigera | reverse complement strand
AGAGAGAGAGAGTGAGCCGTGGTTGAGTTTGTCACCTGATGCAGAGTTTGCAAACTAAAACAAAATTTCTAGTTTCTGTTTGTGGACCAAATTGTTGCAAACAAAAGTGTTTGCGAACTGAGGCAAACTTGGTGAATTCAGTGAGTCTTGATGGTACTGATACTCAGTTTAGGTATGAGCAAACTTCCTTAGAAGATCCCTGGTGAAATGTCAAGTCATGGTAAATTGGTAGGGACCAATGTATCTATAAGGGTAGAAAGAGGACTGGCCAGCTTAGATTTGGAAGTCTTTTTTGAGTGGAAGGCTATCAGGGACAGAAAACGTGGATAAATGCAGGGCGACATGGTAGACAGACTGAAGGCAATGATGGCACTCAACTCAGGGGTAGAATTGACAGATGCTAGAAAACAGGGTGGTGTAAAATCCTGTTGCAGGTGATGAGTGTAGTCAGATACGGGGATTATCCAGCCATTCTCCTTCACCTTGGGTCCTATAAGATTACTTTCAAATTTCCAAGTCTCTTTAGTGAACATAAGATCAAGGTCATCCCAGACTTTGACCTCACTTACAAAAGGTAGCAAGTGACTGAATAATGAGGCCGCAACTACGCGTTAACAAGAGAACAGAATAATTTTTGGTTAATTCAGTTGAGGAATAGAGAAAAATATTTTGTGTTGCATGGAGTATATTTCTGCAGATTGCATTCCCACCTGGGGATGTCAGCTTAACCAGCTGCACGGTGCCTTAAACACAGAGGCTGATGAATATTTACATGCTTGATGGACTGGATTATCCATATGTTTGTTGAATAAATATTGGCTAACTGTTATTTTGGCCTGACTCCCTTCTAGGCACTAGAGCTATAAACAAAAGTGTGCAATGAGTCCAGAGTTCTAACCAAAGGTCTTAGCTGAGAAAACAGCCAAATAAAATACACACAATATGGATACACATGCACACAGAGTGATCAGCAATATGGCACATATTTAATTAAAATTGAAAACGAACCTTGTGACAGTAAGAGGCACACTGCCAAGAAGCATGTTCAAAGCTACAGAGAGTACTCTGAGTATTAAGGGCAATGTGTCTTTTACTGTAATACATTTTTTACTTAATCATTTGTGGTATGTCTTGATCACTTCTCATTGATCAAACATTTATGACAATTTTTGTCAAATAAAAATGTTACAGAGTGTCCTCGTCTACTTTATTGATGGAATCTGGCACTATGCAACTTCTGGCTCTTCCCTAAAGTCAAAAGGACCATGGATGGTAAACATTTTTATTTGATTTAGGACACTGAGGCAGCCAGGATGGTGTAAATAAAGACACAAAAGAGAACTTCCATGATCGCTTCAGAAAGTGACACGAATGATGGTATACGTGTGTTCAAGGTAAGGGGGAGTCTTCTAAGGGGCATTAATGGCCATGTGTCTTTTACTATAATGATTTTTTTTAAATGTAAATGTTCTTTTTTATTATACAGTATATATAATGGTGAATAGTGAGATCAAAAAATATAAAACCAGGCCAGAGTTAGATTTAACATGGAAGTGGGGGATCCTATTTTAGATAGAAGACCAGGCAGCTGTGGGTGAAAGTGTGAACCGTAAGAACTGGAATAATCAGTCGGACCTGGAGGTGTGGCAAAGAGGTTGGTGTGGTTAAGAATGAAGGGAGAGGGGTGAGTGGTGGGCAGGGAGGGAGATCTCTGCAGAGCAGGAATCAGGAGTTAGGTGGAGACTTGCCCAGCATCCTAAAACTTTGGCATCACATTAAGTGTGACAGGAAGCTATTGTGAATACCGGGCAGGGGGCTGATGTAATCAGACTTGACTTGAAGCCCATCATCCTGGTCACTTTAGAGGATGGGTTCCAGGACAGCACGCAGGGCAGTTTTCATAGTCCTTGTGCACTGTAATGGTGGTATAAACTCACTGCGTGGCAAAGGTAGAGATGAAAAGTAACAGTCAAATCCAGTGTATTTTTGAAAGTGCACTGGAGAGATTTTTTTTAAATGCAGTAAATATATGATATAAAACAGAAAACTCAAGGATGACTTCAAGGGTTTTGGCTTAAGTAACTGGATGAACAACTGGTTTATTGGCATCATGAAGAGGTCTTGGGGCACTGTTTGCTTTGGGAACTGGTTAATTAGAAGTGGGTGTAAGGATATAATTCAATGCATGAGTCTGGAATTAAATGGGAGGATATAGGTGAAGAGTTATAAATTGTGAATCCATTTGCACAGGGCCTTGTGTTGGCGTGGTGTCGACATTGCTTTAGTTCTGCTGCCTAATGCAGTAACACTCTGCTTTGCATATCAGCAATAACAGATTACACTTCTCTATCCTCTTTAAAAATCACCCTCTCTAGCACCAGGCATAATCTTGTTGCTGTATGTCATACCTAGAGTTCTTAGTTTCTTTTCTCCCAGATATCAACAGACAATTGAGAATCCTGTGTATTGTAGTCAGTGGTCACAAAGACAAATTAGCGTATCCCAAACGGAACAATTTTTGAACATCCCTAAGAGATAAAAGAATCGAAAGCAATTTAAACAGCTCTTCACACGAATAAGTTGCATTGTTTGGAGGGCATATCAAGGCCATCACACCTAGTTCAGTTTTGAGGTAATTATGAAAACATTCTGGTTTTGGATTGTTTCCTATCTAACATCTCTGGAGTGACTGTAAGGGTCACCTCTAGGATGTGCTCACTAGGGAAGGTCAAGGAGCATATTCTAGTGATATCTGTCAATGGCATTCAAGGACTTTTCAGAACATACTTCCCAAGCCCCTCTCCTTCTCCCCCATCCATCAGTTCTACACAAGACACTCATGGTATCTAAAGAGTCTGCACCATTAGCATGAAATTTCCCCAACCTGGTGAGGGGGGGAAATTGTGTGTGTGTGTGTGTGTGTGTGTGTGTGTGTGTGTGTGTTGAGGGGGACATAAGAATGGGAACTGTTCAAGTATTTACTATATTATTTCTATCTTTCCTCTTCTTTATATAGGTTAAGACAGGTGTGATGTACCTTTCAGCATTTGCTCAAATTTAATAAAACATTATTTCCCCTCATTCATTTTTTAGTTGGCAGATGCACATCGGCTCCTGGCGGCTGTCAGTGCTGGGAACACGCTGCCTTTTCTCTGTCCTTCTTTATCTGTGGTTCCTGTCTCTATCACCTCCTCCACCTGGGTGCCAGCAGCTGAGCGTGACTCATCTTTTCTGTCTTCCCCATTATTCTATATTTTTACAACAGACGAGTAATCAAAGTTACAAAGGTGCTTTTCCTGACCCATTGAACACTCTCTGGGTGAACTGAAGGTCACTAATAAGTTTCTCTTTTTAAGGGAGAGGTTATTGAAGCTGGGAAATCATGTTTTTATGTGGTCATCCACCGTATCAAGGAAACTTAATTTTATCATATGGGAGTTAATTATTTTTCATCATCAATCAGCTGAGAGGCCCATCTCTGTGGTTTTCTTCCTACTTTACTTTTCTACTTTTTTGAATTATTCTACCAAGTTTATATGGACCCGTAGCTTTTATTCTGTCCTGTAGATAATGTATTTTATTCAAGTTGTAATAATTATCATAAACTTAATTACCTAAGCGATTTAATATAAATGTAGACACCTTCTTAATTTAAGCTTTTGTGATCAGAGCTGATGATTATGTTGATGATGATGATGACGATGATGATCCTAGGACTGATAATACAGAAACTTGTGCAGTGTTTGACAGGTGAGGACCGAAAATAAAAGCCTACCCTACAGCTACATTTTTTCAATGTGATGATCTCTGGGGGCTCACTGGGACTATTATTTTAAAAATGTGTTTGCTGCCTGTCACTCTGCTACCAAAAATAAGCTAGTCTGAAGGAACCACGTGTTAGAGGACATTCCTGGAAACTACCTTGTTTGAGGCCATTTGTGACAAAGCACTCTTGAATTCTTTTTTACTATCTTTGTTTTCTACTTTCTGGCCAAGCCAATTTCTGTCAAAAGATTGCATTTAAAAAAAAAATCAAATATACTTCCCACTGTTAAATGTGTAATTGAAAAATTAACTTAGGCTGGTAGTTTATAGTAACCATTTTAAAACATCTGTTAATGGGAGTCAGTGCCACCAAACCAGCTGTGTACGACAATGCCATTTTAGGAGGCTGAAGATGGGATTGGAATTAAAAAAAAAAAATCACTGATGCTTGAACTGGGAGTCAGGAGTCAGGGAGCTCAAAAGTTCTTTGTTAATAGACCGGTGACCTTGAACAAGTTACTTTGCCTATCAGATCCTGGGTCTTCAGTTGTGAAATGCAGCCAAAACGAGGGCTCTGAGAGCCAGTGAGTTGTGTCAGAGACATTTAAAGTGTTACATCAGCGACAATCACCATTGATTTGCACAGACACACTGCAGTATATAAACCCCGTGATTATAATCCCAGATTCCTGCACGAATCTGGGATCCACCGCAGGTGCCCCGATTTCCATCCAGTTCACTGCACGTGAAGGAGTTTATTTCAGAAAAGACCCGGGCCAAAGGGGCGTCCCTGAGACGCTTCCTTGGGTGGAGTTACAGAAACACTGGGCTCAGGGTGAGTAAAATTTAGACCCCAGGCATCAGCCCCTCTTTCCAGGGCAAGAGGCGGTGTCATTACTGCCAGGATGAAAGTGACCTAAGGCCGTTATTAGGAATCCTTCCAGGAAATGACCAGAGCTCCTCCGAGAGGCACGAGATATTTACAAAGGATCCAGGATACTTATCACAGGGAAGAGGGGCGAGGAGGATGCAGGGGGTGTGACGGCTGTGGGAGGGTAAGTGTTCCGGAGACTTCTGTCCGAAGGTTCTCGGGAATCAGGGAGCGTGCCCTTGAGGGTCTCTGCTGGGAGCCTGGGTTGACCGCCCGCAGCGACTGTTACCGCACCAGGGTCCCGCGCGCTCCTTCCGCGCCCTGCGCGGCGGCCCCGGTGCGCGCCCTGCTCCCACGCGGAGCCGGGCTCGGACCTCCGCGCCCCCGCGCGGCCCAGTGGCCGCTGCCCACCCAGTAACGGCTCCTGGACTGGCGCCCGCGACCCCTCCCCCTGCCCGCTCACGAGAGCCGCAGTGCCGCGCCGAGTGGAGGGGTAACCCGCCCC
The DNA here is from genome assembly GCF_000276665.1 of Chinchilla lanigera. Lineage (NCBI taxonomy): Eukaryota > Metazoa > Chordata > Mammalia > Rodentia > Chinchillidae > Chinchilla > Chinchilla lanigera. Next base: position 5,279,068 of record NW_004955426.1, on the reverse strand, counting down.
GGAACCGACGTGAGCCGCGCCGGGGCGGGGTTGGTGCGGGCGGTTGAGGGATCCCCGATTCCGGCGCGTCCTCCGCGCACTCCGCCCGCCCGCGC
>NW_004955426.1:5260283-5278267 GCF_000276665.1 Chinchilla lanigera | reverse complement strand
GTGCAGCAGCCGCAGCAGCAGCAGCGGCGGCGGCGACAGGCGCGCCGGACACCAGCACCAGCACCATCAGCCCATCTGCAAGATCTGCTTCCAGGGCGCTGAGCAGGTGAGGCCCGCGGGACCCTGGGCGAGGGGCGGCGGGCTGGCCCGAGCTGGGTCGGCTCGGAAGCCGGGGCGGAGATTTCAGCACCGCGGACAGCGCAGCGCGCCTCCCGTTCCTCTCCGGGTGTTTTGCGTCCCGCCTCCTGAAACAGCCCGTGTGCGTTCCCCTTCCCCTACCGCGAAGCCAGGGACAGTGTTCAAGTGCCGGCTACAGGACTGATTTGATCTGCACTTTTTCCTTTCTACCTGGTTTTGCAGTTACACGTTCTTAAAGTGCGTAATGCTGACTGTAAGGCCATAAGTATCTCTTGTGAATTACTCCAGGGGTCTTGGTTCACACTTAGAAACAAACATAGGCTAACAGTTGAAGTCTGTTTTCTATTAAGACACCCTGAGATGGATAGTCTGAGGATAAAACCTGGAGGTGAGTCATGTCACAATCAAAAACAGCGGGGTTTTTCGTTATTGTAAATTTTTTTTTTCCTTAGTGTAAATTTTGGCGATCAGATCTCACGGATGTGATACACGTGCTACCATTCCTACAAAAAAAAGGGAAAGTACTTTAAAAGAAAAGCTATTTAGCCAACCGCGTACTTTATACTGTGTTTGAAGCCGAATTCTAAAAGTGTAAACACCACTAGAGGGGCATGTAAACTAATATGACAGTAATTATGCAGAAGAAAGAAAAATACTATCTCTCTTATAGAATGTGTGGTCTGAGAAAACATTAGGTTTAATATTTTTAAAAGTAAGGAAATTGCATGAGAATACACAGGCTTTTAGGATTATAATGCTGTAAGTCAATATTTATGATGCTACATTTAGAAAAAATAAAAGCATAATGCTGTTGCAAACTGCTCTCTGGAATGCCATGCACTTCTTTAGCAATGATTAAGAATAACTGCAGAGGAAATGCATCTGACCATCCACTTAAAAGTTATTACAGAGATTTAATAGTACAGCTTTCCCCCAAGGGTATTGGGAGCTATATCTTGCAGACATTTTGTATGTTGGGAGAACATTTATGTCATAACTCTAAGCAATATCTTTGAAATAGTTGTAAGACTTTAGGTTGATTCCCATCAGAGGTATAAAATTTTAATTTGATTTTCTAGGATAGAGCTTGATGGTTGTATCCTTCTGGGTAAATGGCTCTGAAAGAAAATAAAGCAGGCATTGCATTTCTAAAGAGAGACACAGATATTCACCCTGAGATGTTTTCCTTCCAGGGTGAGCTGTTAAACCCTTGCCGATGTGATGGGTCCGTTCGGTACACACATCAGCTGTGCCTGCTAAAGTGGATCAGTGAACGAGGCTCTTGGACCTGTGAGCTCTGCTGCTATAGATACCACGTCATAGCTATTAAAATGAAGCAACCTTGCCAGGTAACCACTCACCTTTGTTTTGTTAACACGCATGCACTGGAGTGTAGCTCTGACTCAGGATATTTACTTATGCTATTTCAAAAACATTTGAGGCTGATTATAATAAAACCAAGATTTAGAATTTGTAGCGATCGTGCTTTGAGAAAGCCGTGATGTTTTATCTGAGAAACTCAAGTTTTAATAAAATGTTTTCCTTAATTACTTAATTACTCATCAAACTATACCCAGTTTTGTGTTTAAAGGGGCAAGTTGGTAAAAGGCCATGTACTACATTCAAATCCATTTTGTTAATTAGGAATGTTAGCAATTTGTTTTAATAGTGTTTTGAGTTCTAGTGAGCTCCATTTATAGAAAACAGATGCAAGTAAAGTGGTATAGAAAATTTAGTTGAACCTATTAGTTCTGATCTAATTTTTCTTAGTTCAACCAGTCCTCCTCTTTTCTGAGACAGGATTTAACTTTATAGTTCAGGCTGGCCTTGAACTCATGCCTTGAACTCACTATGTAGCCCAAGTTGGCCTCAAACTCATGGTGATATTCCTGCCTCAGCCTCCTGAGTACTGGAATTATGGAGTGTGCCACCCTGCACCGTTTAGCTTTCTTTTTCATAAGAGATTTTTTTTCATGGTTAAGTTTTGTCTACTTTCATTTTTTGCTGTATCTAACCTTACAGTGGATGTAGAATTATCACCAAGTCACTTTCAATAGTACTACTAAAATTGTATGCATTTTTAAACTTTTGTATAGTCACATAATAGCACTGAACCACAAACTCACAAATGTCCTGAAAAATGGGCTTTTTTCCCTTCTTAATTTCTCTTGGGAACTGATTCAAGATTTTTGCATAGGCGGGTGGAATATAAAGTGCAAAATGTGACATCTTTTAAAAAAGTAGGCTTATGTGTAATCAATAAGATCTGTTAGTGAGATGGGGCTGAAACTAAATAGACATAAAAGAAAAGATTCAAAACACAGAGACAAAGGATATAAGGAAGGAAAGGGCAGAAGGAATTGAAAAGTTGCGGGGCAAAATAGTAATAAAATCTAGTGTTCCCTATTTCTGTCTAAATTATCAAGCTTGGTTTGCATTGAGCAGTAGAACATATATAAAACCATAATGTTTGCAGGAAGAATCGGGAAGCTGATTTATTAGTGCCTTAATAATTTAAATTTCAGTTTTAAATCTATGCATTCTTCATATGGTTTGCTGTTAATTATCTTCTTGATAATTGCCATTGAAGGCATTAGTTAGCCAGCATGGAGTGAAAATATGAAATTCTTCAAGCTGACCGGAGGCCCGTGAATTCTTTGGAAAGAGGAAGCATAAGTGATGTGGACGAGTGATGTCATTATGCTGAAGATAGATATGAACAAGAGACATTTTCCCAGAACCTCTAATTGATTGAACTACTCAAGTATCAGTTTATGGATCTTTCATAACTCTCTTGAAAAACAGATGGAACCATATCCAAATCTCAGGATGTGGTTAATGTAACTGCATCTTTAGCAATTTTATGAATAGAATATATGAGAAGAGCAAAGAAGGGAGAGTTTTATTGTTCCAGGGAAAAGTCCAGTGATAAGGTCAGCTTAAAAGCTGAAACAGAATGCAAAGTATTTTGAAAACTCTAATTCTGGACAATATATACTAATTCATTGGGTATGATTAATTTTGAAGTAAATAGAAATAGATCTTTGATAAACATTTTAAGATAAAAATAAAAACATGGCCAAAATACTATTTACTAATTGTAATTCTGTAGAAAAAATTACTGTCTATAGTGACCATCTGTTGGCTTTTTAAAAATTCAATAAATAAACAAAAGCAATTCTTCAAACTGTATATAATATGATCCTCATCCTCCACCCAAAAAAGAACCAAAAGCCACAAACTAACCTGATGTTACTGACACACTTAGGCTTAATTTTGTTTTGACATATAAATGCTATGATTTGTAACTTGGTCTGACTTTTCCAGTGAACTGTGAAAATAATAGCTAGAAACAAGCTTCATATGAATTTGATGATAGCTGAAATTATTGCAGAGATTAAATGACTTTCCATGACTACCCAATATATATAAGACTTGGCACTTTTGATGAACAGAAATCAGTTACAGAGTTTCCAAACATGGGGTCTTATACATAGAAGTAATGTATTCTGAAATGAAGATGGATCCTTGAGCAACATTTCTATTCTGGATGACCCACAACCTAAGTACTGGCTCTGAGTTTTGGCTTTCTCCTTTGCTGGTGCGTGGCCAATCAAAGTTAGCATTTACTACATTCATATTTCTGTAGCATGGTCAAAATTCGCTTCCTCATGGCACAGAATCAAGTGGCATATTTATATCCCTCCCCTTCCCTTCCATGAAGTGTGGTCCTAAGGATAGAGTCATTCCTCAGCTGGGAGCAGGTGCTCCCTTGCATGTGGAACAGAATACAGAATGAGAACATTTAGTGAACATTTACTCTGTGCCAGGCACTGTTCAAGTGCTGTACATATATGGGTACTGATACTTAATCTTCGTAACAAACCAGTGAGGTGAGAAATATGGCTCCAGGGTCCAAGGTCTTAGCCACTGTATCAGAAAACATTCTTCTCATTCCCTTCCTGCTATTTTGATGTTTCTGGGTCTGTTCAGACTTGTCAGGTAAGAATTGGTTTCAGCCTGGATCTCTGAGTGGGTTTGGAAAGTTTGTGATTATCTTTTGGCAGGTAACAAAGCACCTCAGTACTTCGTGCTTTAAACACCTACTACTGTTTACTACCCAAGAGTCTTTGTGTTGGCTGAGGTCATCTGGGAGGTTCCTTTTCACCTGTGGTGTTGCCTGGCACCTTAATCCAGGGTGGTGCATTCATTTGTCTTGTTCTTCGTGCTGCCGCTGCCTTATTTCCTCAGCATGTGGTGGAGGCTGCAAATCATTTAGGGCCCAACCTTGGAAATGACATGGTTTCACGGCCGGTGTAATTTCTTGTGAAAGCAAATCACAGGAATCGTTCCAATTCACAATAAGGGGAAATAGATACCACCTCTGGCCCTTCTTTCAAAGAGGTTGCCCACCTTTCACTCACCATAGCAGATACCTTGTGAAGTGGCTCTCCATACTTGCCCTGGTCTCTATTTTGCCTTCATCCGGTCCAGATGGACTAGCACCCATCAACATAACTTCTCTCCTGGGGCTCAGAACCAAAGGGAATTTTAAAAAATGTGGAAGATTGACTCCAGCAATGGTGTTTGCTGAATATCCGTAAGTGCTTTTAAAAGTGATTATTACCAGGATGTTCCCTGGTGCGCACTGGGAGATGGGCAGCAGGAAGCAGGGGAAACATGTCAGCATGGGAAACATGCGTCAGAGTCTCGAACCTTAGCTGGACTTGTTTTTCTCAAGGAGATAAGAATTCCTTGAGAACTCAGGTCTAAATCTAAATCCATTTCATTGGATTTCAGTGATGTTCATCAGTGTGCCACAAAAAAAAAAAAAAAAAGGCAGCAGACATACTCTTTACAGCATATTTAAATCTTAATTGCCACATCATTAGCAGCAGGAGTTAATTAGGATATTTGGGGGAGTTAAAACACATTTACCTTCCTACCAACTTGTGGAATCCATTTTATTTATTAACATATCTAAGATATGCATTAATGATGTCTTAAATGCAAAATGAATTCTACTTTGAATTTCATAGTACAGAATGGTCTAAAAGTGATATTGCTTATCACTTTTTAGACATATGCAATAATATATGTGATCAAATTTACTTTGAGGTGTTGGTGACATAGATTAATTAAGCCATATTTCAGTTTATTAGTACAGTACTTTCCGTACTTTCCAAGATATATGGATCTTTGAGGATATAACATTTATTAAGTGGATATTGTATGGGAAACTTTATTTTTTATTTTTATTTTTGTCTTTTTGAGACAGAGTCTTGCTGTACAGTGCAGGCTGGCCTCAAACTCACAAGATGCTCCTGCCTCAGCCTTCTGAGTGCTGGGATTACAAGCATGTATGCGCCACCATGCCTGGGAAACTTTAAACTTGTTATAAAATCATGTATGGGAAACTTTAAACTTGTTATAAAAATCAGACTGCACTGCTCACAAGTAGAAAAAAAAAGGAAATGGAAAGTAATAGCAGCAAGCTACTACTTACGTAGATAAGCTACTTAAACTCTGTGTCTCAGTTCACATATCTTTAAAAATGATAATGGTACTGTACATTATTTTGTGGATTCGATACATAAATATATGTGAAACACTTAGATCAGTGCCTGGCACAGAGTATAGGTCATAGTGCTCTGGGCTCTGACCATGATCACCTGTTCAGTCTGCTGAGAGGGAAGGACCTGCAGCTGCCTCCCACCCGGCTCGCAGAGAGACTGATTTCCTTCTGTCTCTCATCAACAAAGTGAAGTTAATGACTCCTCTTTTCCATATCATTCATTCTTAAGTTCAATTTTAATTGACAAAAACAGTAATTGCATACATTTTTAGAGTACAAGATTTTTCAGTGCTTGTATCCATTATAGAATGATTAAATCAGGCCAGTGAGCTTATCTGTTACTTCAGAAATTTATCATTTCTTTGTGATGAGAGCATCTATCTCTTTTAGCTATTTTGAAATATACAAACTGTTATTAACTGTAGTCATCACGCTGGCTAATAGAACTCCAGAACTTAGACCGCTTATCTAACTGTAGCTTTGTACTGATTGGCCAGTGCCTCCCCTTTCCTGTCCCTCACCCCCACCCCAACCTCTGGTAATCACTATTCTACCGGCTCCTTAGTGGCTTCGATTTTTCATAGATTCCACACGAGTGAGATCATGTGGTTGTGATGTCTGCGCTGGGCTTATTCCACTTAACATACTGTCCTCTAACTTCATCCATATTGACACAAATGACAGAATTTTCTGTTCTTGGTTTTGTTTTCTGTTTTTCTTAAGGTTGAGTAATATTCCACTGTGTCTATATACTATATATATATTTTTTATCCATTGATAGGCCCGTTCTTTTCATGTCTTGGCTATTGTGAATCCAATATCATTGTTCATCCTTAGATTTTTAACCTTTGCTTGTAAGGAAACCCATCGCAGTTTCTGACCAAACAGTTATCATAAATAATTAATGAACCCTTTTTTAAAAAAGCAGGTGTAATGAGCTTTAATGATACCAGTGCATGTGAGCATATTTACCATCCAAAGGCCCTTTACTTTGGGTCTTGCTTGTATCTTTTTGGAGTCTTCCCATACTTAAAGGTTTAAGATGCTTTGAAATGTGGCCATGCTCCGGACACTGCTATGTGAGTCAAGCAGCCATCATTCCTCTATTTTGGGGGCTGTCCTCTATCAGATGGGCTGCATGGGGCCTGTCAGTAGGAAGGAGGTGGGAAAATTGCAGAGATTCCACTGGGAAATCACGAAGAGGTCATGACTGAGCATCTCGTAGTGAATCATGGTGTCTCCAGGCTTCCCTTCCTCCCCCTTTGCTACCCAGAGCACCAGAGGAAAGGACTAGTGAGGTCTGACTTGACTGGGGAGGGATGGAGACTTCAGCATGGACCACACACCTGTGCAGGTATTAGGTAGGCCTCTAGCCATTTTTATTAGCCTGTAACATATTTGCCTTTCCTGACTGTTTCTTCTTTAAACACTGACAATGGCTAACAAGTCTTCTCACAGCAGTAAAGATGAGTGGAAAGTCTCCTAAAAAGGAGAGTAATATGAGATTATTTTTCATTTTTATCCATATTCTCAAACCCCAAGATTCATCATAATATAAATTAGAGAGGAATTTGGTACCAGCCAGGTTTGTCCTGGTTATTGTCTTAGTACTTTTCTCTCTTTGCTGAGACAAAATACCTGATACCCCAAATTAAGGAAGGAAAGGTTTATTTAGCTCACAGTTTCTAGAGGTTTTAGTCTATAATCAGCTGGCCCCAAGGCAGGATGGCATGGCAGGTGGGCCACAGTTCATAGCAGCTGGGGTGTTGGAAGATACCAAAATAAAAAACAGCAAAAAAACGGGAAAGCAAGCCACTTTCCCTCCCTGGTAGTGTATGTAGTCTACCCACCCTAGGGTGGGTGTAGCACTCAGACAGCCAATCCCAGCACTAGACAGTGAACCAATCACAAACTCTAGTTCCAGCCTCCTTAGAAAGCCTGCCCCCTCCATGACCTCATGAGGCTTTGCGGGGACATCCAGTCACAAACCATAACAGTTATGTTTCTAAGGCACAGCTTCTGATCCTATCTGTAAGGATTTATAGAATTTTGATTAACTTTCTGAGGATCCTGGAGTCATTAATTTCCTCAGTGGGATATGAAAGAAGTATTTATACCTTGGGAGCTGATTATTAGTATGACACAGCTGTTGCACTTAAAGGAGATGACACATTATCACTGCAATTGATTGAGATTCTGAATATGTCATTGAGAAAACATTGGCATATGAATGACATCAGCATTGCACATAGTCATTTTGCATCATTCAGGTCATTTGCATTGTATGGCTTTAAAATGTCCATGTAGGAATGACCTTGTGCGATGGTAAGCTACCACTTTGACCTTTTCTCTGTTGTTCTAACTAACATTCTCTCCAGGTTTTTTAATAGCGAAAGGCACACTGAGGGAAGATTTTTCATGACTGAGCCTGAATACCTGAAAAAAAATATTCGAATCTAACTTCAGTGTGTATGGTGGCATATCTTATAAGCAACTAAAAATGTCAAAGAATACATCAAGGGCAATTTCTTTGCCATAGAAATAGGTTTTGTTTCATTTGCTTATTCATTCTCCAAACACATGAATCTGCATTTAATTCACTCGAGAAGATTAATGATTCTCTCCTGAATGAAATATGTAAATTAGATTTTGTTTGTATTATAGCCATCTTGTTTACTGTATAGGTTACACATACAGTGATTTTACAATTTTTCCCAAAGCCAGATGGTTCTCAGGCAGGAGGAAAAGAAGGTGGGGCCCTTTTTCGGCTTTGTGCTGTGAAGTTTTTCACCTTTCTAGAACGTGGCTTGGAGACAACTGGACCGCAAGAATGATATTCTTCAGAACATTTTTCTCTCTGCATATTGGATTTTCTAGCTCTTTTTAAAGCATAGTTCCCTTTTGACGTGTCTTCTCTTTATTTCTCTCTTTGCTTCTTAACCCTGCTGCTTGCTGAAGGGAGAGCCTCCTGAACAGAAGGTTGGGGTGGCAGGAAACTCAGCAGCGGTTGTGCAGAAGAACGTCATCATGGCTCCAAATGTCTTCACTTGATAAAATTTGTCTCATTCCTTAAACCAGAGGATCACAAACCTTTTCTCTTAGGAGCCAGATATTTCAGGCCATGAAGGCCCTTGGAGCCACTGTCCTAGTGAGGAAACAGTGAGACAGTGCAGAGATGAACAGGCTTTGTGCTGTTTTGGTACAGCTTTATTTATAGGTGCTGAAATTTAAATTTCATGTAGTTGTAATAATCGAGAAACAGTATTATTTCAACAATTCTTTACCCAACCACTTCACTGTGTAAAAACTTATGGCCTGGGTGACAGCTGGCCTTGGCCCCCTCATGCCCTAAGTAGTTTGGACGAACGGAGGATTGATGTGGATGGAGGAGCTTCCCGCCCTTGTAGAAAATTCCATGAATGAAGTGTTTCTAACTTCTTGTGTTTGTTTGTAATTCTGAGTCAAATGGTAGTGAACTTACATCATTTAAAAAGCGGGCCACTTTAGTTCCATAACAGAATGCTATTAACTTCTTCATGTGGCATAATAAAGCCGTTATTTCTTCCAGAAGTTTCTTGGTTGTATTAGACTCAAACCCTGAATTCCCAGGAGTAGCTGTAGTTAAGTCAGAAGCAGAAGTCAGGGCCGTCTCAGCACGAGCCCTCACTGTCCCTAGAGCAAGTCTCCTTCTGGTCTTGGTGAATCTAGGAGTGCTCTGTTGAGAACTGTAGGTCCGTCCTCCCAGGCTATCCACAGTCCCGCAGGTGGGCTGGGAGTATCCGCTCATGACAGTCTGAAATGAGATTATTTTAGCTTGCTCAGGGTTTCTAGGCTGGCAGTGCAAATTGTTAAACCCAGCAGTGGGTGGAGACAAGTTTTAGAGCAAATCATGTGACACAGCTCAGTGTTGCTTGGAATTCATTTTCTAGGTCACATTGTGGGCACTCAGTAGATATCATGCATGAATAAATGAATGAGTGAACAAATGCATAAATGAGTGTTTTAGTGAAGTGACTGGACTCATGGGATGCATAGAGGTCATGTCACTTCTGCAGTGAGGATACACTGGAAAGTAGACAAATAATGTTCATTATTCGTACTTGCATATTTACCCTTTACTGGCTATTAATTTTCAACTTGTATTTAGGTTGATCTTCTATTAATACAATTCAGGATTTACCCAGGCAAATATATTCAGTTTTTCATACTGTAGCAAAAAGCATTAAAAGTAATAGAGGGATTTATTTTTAAAAACCAAGACTTTTTTTTAAAAGCTCCCAGTGAGACATATTTGCTCTTTTCAAAACATAAAATGTCATAAAAAAGGACTCAGTGAATGTAGAATTATCCCTGTGTGACACATTTGTTTTCTTGAGACTGTCACTGGTTGAAGGGTTTCATGTAGCATTTGTTCAGGGAGTTTGAATAATCTGTTAGAAATTTTACTGTATGATCATGGGTATAGAAGCACTGCTATGAATGTTGGCTAGATACAGTATTTTGGTGTGAAATCTGCCACCTGGCTGAAAACTGGGGGACATCTTTGTGATGGGCGTTTCTTGTAGTTGTAACGTGACTTCAAAAATGATTTTCTGGTAGTGAATACAACAGAGAGAACAGCGAGAACAGTCTATTTCTTTCTTGCTCACTTGCTGCTTTGTCTTAGCATGAGGCTTTGCTTTAAGGTCACTGATGCCTCATTGCAGAGATTGGAAGAAAGAAAACAGCTTCCTTTTATTTTTGGACCTTCCAAGAGTAGAGTGGGATGACTTGAGAGGGCAAAATGTGAGCGCACATCTGACCCTTTAGAACAGTAGGGAATGGGCTGATGAGTAGATAATCGCCTACAATTACCAGTAAATGGATGGCCGGCTCAGCGGACTCTGCCAAGAAAAACTGTACCGTGCCTGGTATTTTCTGTAGCCTTAGGTATTTGACCATGTCTTCCTTGTGAGCATAACTCATAATTCAACAGCTGTTCCACATGATTGAGCCAAATGAAGTTTGATAGAAGGAGAGGTGGACTGGGAACAGTTACATGAGAGGACATGAAGAAAAAAAAAAGAAACCTAGGAGGATTTCCATACAGGCAAAGTGAGTGAGGGAACTTTCAGAAGAAACGTTCTTATTCCATCCATCCCTTAGGTGCGCCACGCAGTGAAAACTTCCATCAAACAACCTGTTCTCTTTCCAGTTTTTATCTCCTTCCAGTTAGTCCATTTTGACTCTTGATATCTGAGCAGCATCTCCTTATTAGAGTAATCAAGTTTCATTGCCTTAATGTGCTTTTTAGTTTTGCTTCTCTTTTTGGTATGCTAATTCTATGCGAGTGGCCAAGAGCTTAATTTGGGCCCCAGTGGCCCTCCCCATAAACTTCTATTATTCTAGGCCCCTTCAGCCTCCCCTCTGTTATATACAGTCTTGCATTTGTACCAAATGTCATCTCCCTACTCAAGTTGTGTCATGACACTGAGCTACAAAATAGTTCAAATGAGCAAGGAGCTATTTCTAGTAATTTACACAGGCTTGTGTTGGTTTGTTTAACTTGTTAAAAAAGATTTTAGGGGGGGCTGGGGATTTAGCTCAGCAGCGCAGCGCCTGCCTGGCAAGCGCAAGGTCTTGAGTTCAATTCCCAGTACTGGAAAAAACAAAACAAAACAAAAAAACCGAAAAAAGATTTTAGGGGTATTGCATTTATATTCATATGAAAGAGTTATTTCAGAAGCTACAGGAAATACTTTCACCCTGTGAAAGTATCTCTCTCTCACCTCCTGTGCTAGTATTAACTTCACTCTGTGATACTAGCACGTGTCCTCATAAATATGTAAGTAGATCCTATACATTAAGAAAAATAAAGGAAATCAAACTCGTAGAGTAGAGAGGAGCACAGGATTTGCCAGGCCTAGAGTGGATGTTCAGTAAATGTTTCTTTTACCCTTGTTACATGTTTTTTTTCCTGTTTCGAATGTTGTCTTACTCTCATCTTTTGTGTGGGGTACAGGGAGATGGGAGGGTCCCAGTGAGGCCTCCAACCCTTTGCAGAGACAGGCATAGCAGTGAATGAGGTGGGCAGTGTTTGCCTGCACATTATTCTGTGGGCCAAACATGCCCTGCCTCACCCTAGAAGTAAAAGAAATTCAGAATGAAGACACCCATACAGTCTTCTGCTGTCCCTCATAGTGGTCATCTTGTCACCTTGCCATACCTTCTATTAAATTTACTTTCAAATTTGGACAAATCTCAATAATTTGAGTAGCTGAAAGAAGTAAAAAAACAAAACAAACCAAACACTAACTGACCAGCCAACCAAACAAACAAATCAAACACCAAGCCAAAAGGGTTAGACTCACAAGACTACACCTAACTCTTCCAAAATATGTTGAGGAGTTCTTGGTTACTTGGTTCTCAGGCTATGGAGTGAAAGAGCATTAGACACTGAAACATTTCTGAGTGATTTGGTGAGACATATTAGGACAAGCGATGAATCTCTCTTACCTGCCTCCTCCTCTGATCTGTCACTACTGATGTGGGAGGCAATATCTGTTACAGAAAAGGTAACTTGGAAAAGAGATATGGTACTTTATTTTGGACATGATTAAATTCTTATTGAAGTAAACTTTATGGGGGAAAACAGCAGCTTTCCCTTAAATTGCCTGTCAGGTCACAAGGCATGTTTAGAGATTACCGATATTACAGAGCTTAGCAATGGATTAGTATGTGTTTATTTTTGTTACAGAAGATGATTTTACTCACGGTCCAGGAGTAACTTCAAAACATTCCATGTTTTAGTTTCTACAGTGAACTACATAGTTAATACTGTGTTACTGCTTATGTTTTTATTTATTCAATAAATTAACCACTACTAAGTAATAGTCACGGCTCTATGCCCTTGAGTCACACAGCTGGTTAAAACAATAAGCAAGACCTATGCTTCTAGACCTTAAATTATTGATAATGTGGGACAGAAAATAAGAAAAATAAATTTAAAAACTAAGTAATTACAGATTGTGGAAATAAACTGGGTATAATAATTAATTTATTTCATGGTGTGTTCCAACATTTGGTTAGACATTATTCTGAGTGTCTTTATGGGGGTGTTTTTAGACAGATTAACAATTGAATCGGTAAGTTGAGTAATGCAGGCTTGGGATTTGCTGTCTATCCACTTATTTAATTCATCCATTTAAACATTCAGTGAATATTTAATGACCTGCTAGGTGCCAAATACTATTGTAGACACTAAGGATGAGTAAAAGTAGACAAAAAAGTGAAATTTTGGCCTTCAGATCATATACACTGGAAAGATTGCTATAAATAGGAATTTCAAACAGATTAGTGAGTTAATTAGTGATAAGTGCTAAGGAAAAACATATAAAGGCAGTACTTAATGTTGAAATTCAGTGTTCAGGTTTTAGGCAGGTTGGGGAGGAACATCTGCAGTGCATAATTTTTGATCTGGTTGACAAAATTTTTCTAATGTACAGCTGTTTAGAAATACAGTATACAAGTGATTAGATACCATAATTAGTTTTCTTAAGAACCTTTCATTCCTGGTTTTAGTTTTTATCAGTGAATTGGGAAGGTCAATATGTGTAGCCTATAGTTTTATAACTTGTAGCAATATATTAAAATCCTTGGTAGAGGCTCGATTTCTCTGATCTGTTTTGATATCCAGTGTACTGCAGTGAGGAGTTGAGACTGGTTTTAAGAGCAAGGGAAAAGCGTTACAATTAGACAGATGTTGAGGGAAAAAGAACAGTGAAAGCGTATTTTGGATTCTAAGAAACACAGATGCTTATTTTTCTCCTCCTGAGTCATTTAAAATATTCAATTATGTTGCCACATTCTAGGTCCAGTCTATAGAATTAGCAAAGCATTAGGATTTTAAATAAAAGTTTGCATATATGAAAAATCATCTCTACATATGATTATAATTATTTTTGATACTGATTTTTATAACTATGGTGATAATAAAACCAGTAGAAAAATTCATTTTAGACTTATTTGCTCCAGGGATAAGTACAAGTTTTCTGTTGAAAACCACAGCTTTCTGAGATGGATTGTTTGGAAGAGAATCCCCATCATCTGAATGTCATCCTGAAACCCGGCTATTTGGAGAATGGATGTTTGAGGCTGTAATTTTCAAGATAATATAATTGGGAGATATTGAAGTGGCTCATGCAGGACTTGGCCACCGTGAAAGACACGCAACGACTTAAAGAGCGGAAATGACTTTTTATATTGCTCTGGGAACTACAAATTGGTATTTGGGCTTCCAAAATCCACTTGGAAATAAATGGGTTCCATTTATCAGTGCAATGGTATGCTGGGCAGCCCATTTTTTTGAATTTCTGCCATTGACAGGAAATATGAATACAAAGGAGTTTTAAAGGGTGAAGATTCCTTCCTCTTCAGAAAACTGAATAATGTGGAGACATTTTGTTTGAGCTTATGGTAGTTAGTCAATGAAAACAGAATAATCACTTCCCCAAATTTGGTGGGTAATGTCACCTTTAGCTCTTAAAAACCATAAACAGTAATGGGTTATTAAGAATTATTCAGAAAAAGAATGACTGTCATTTCTAGGAGAATAAGATGTTATTTATGGATTCACGCCGGAAGTAGGTGAGAGTATTCGCAGGAACGGTGTTCTCCACGGAGCCTTTTCCAAGTTTCCTGTGTCTGATTGATTGCTTTTGTAGTTCATTAGCTTAGATAATCTGTTAAAATTTTAAACCTTTCAAAACAAGCCGATAGTTTGTGTGGCTTGTGGAGCAGGAATCCCGGGTCCATATCCCTGCCCCAGGGAGACGTGGAAAGAGCTTCACTGTGCAACTCTGCCCTCTAGCGTCTCACAGGAACTACAGTTAAATTCTTGGACTTTGAGGCATGGTGCAGGGTTCCACTCCATACTTTTCCCATCTTAGTTGAAAATAAATTTGACCCCGCTTCCCTTTATTTTTAAAAAATAGTTATCACCTGTTATTTCTTACCTAATTTTTTTTGAACAAATGTGTCACTTTTTTATTTGATTAGATTTTGATTTAATTACAATGTGTTGTGTTTTCTTTATCCCACTTTGCAATTCGGGAGCATTTGCTGTTCATGCTGTTGGAGATGTTTGGAGTGGCCACTTCTTAAATAGCTTCAGGACATAAAGTGTGTGAACTCAAGAATGTTAAACTCATTTAAGCTTATTTAGGGAGTGCATTCAAATTTTGATATTTATAATATCTAATGATCTCTGTCAAAATATATGTATGTCTTGATGATCAAATATTTTATATGTTTTTGTGAACTAAACTCTCTAAGGAGTATCACATTTAGGTTCACGTATGTAAAAGTAGCTATCCACCAATTATTGGTGAAGTTTTGTTATTTTCAAGAGAAACAATGATGGTATTTTAGCTTCTTCTGTTTGACTTTGAATTTTCAAAGAAGGCATTTTATTTTGCTTCAGGCAATATTTTTAAAGAGAATTAGATGAGAAGCCATTTTCATCATGTAAAACTTATGAACTGTATTTGAAAATGAGGTTTTTAATTACTACTGATTGTTTTACTAATAGCAAGCCATCTTGCTTGAGGGAGGAATTTTTTCCAAGCAGCTTAAATTCTTAGTTAATAACTGGAGAACATTAATTAAGCACTAACTGTTGAGGTACCAGCCATCTCCTCAGGCTCTGTCATTGGTGGGAGGATGTGTGGGGAATGATTCTCCCTGGTGGGTTGTTAATTCCCAGGAATTCCTCTGTACCTTGGAAGTGACAACGAAGTAAAAGAAGAGAAAAAAGAGTGACAAATAATTTTCTTTCTAAATGGGCAATATAATTTTATTTCAGAGCCACAAGGCACTTCAAAAACATTTATAATTAGTATTGAACAAACATTATTTGTCTGGAAGCATATGCATATCTTTTTAGATCAGTGAGGCCAGAATTAGTCTGGGTAATTTAGTGTACAGAAAATGATACTCATAACTTACTTATAAGGAATGACGCACAAACAGCTGTTAAAAACTTGGTTCGTAGTGCTGTCCTTATTTGTTGACTAACTCAAGAAATCCCTGAAAGCATGGCAAAAGATCAAAGGAATGTTGTGCCCCTTCAGGGAAAACCATTTCAATTCCCTAGTTTTCCAGAGTATCTTGGTGGATTGGGGGCATGCAGGGCCAACTTTAGGAGTACAGAACTTCTGTTAGAGGGTAGCATGTCTGCAACATTTATTAAACTTTAGTTATTTATGTAACTTTTAAAGTTAGACCATTGGATTTTAATGTTATTAAGTACATTTGTATATATGCCTTTATTTAAAAATTAATTATTTTACACACACAAAAAGATTGTATATTTTATCATGTTCATCGTGATTATTTTGAAGTATGTGTACACTGTGGAATGGCTAAATCAAGCTAATTGACATATACATAACCTCATATTCTTATCATTTACTGTGGTGAGTACACATCTACTCGCGCAATTTTCAAGACTACACTATGCTGTGGTTGCCATATTGGCATTATATCTCTTGAATTTATTCTTCCTAACTGAACTTTAACCCCTGGTAGCAACCATTCTATTCTCTACTTGTATGAATAAATCTTTATTTTAGGTTCTAGATACAGATGAGATCATGCTTGTCTTTTTTTGTGCTTGGCTTAACATAATGTCCTCCTGGTTTATCCATGTTGTTATAAATGAAGAAATTCCATCGCTTTTGCTCATTTTTCAGGTTGAATAGTATGCCATTACCTTTATATTTACATCTGTTGATGGATGTAGGTTAATTCCATATTCGCTGTAGTGAACATAAAGGTGCAGAAAGGTGGTGGAAAGCCCTTTGAAAGACACACTTAATTTCCTTTGAATATATACCTAGAAGTAGAACTGCTACATTTGCTGGTAGTTCACTTTTCATTTTTTCAGGAAGCGCTATACTGTTTTCCCCAAGACCTATCCTTGTTTACATTTCCAACCACAGTTGCACAGGGTCGCCTTTTCTCCACGCCCTTGCCAATATTTGTTATTTTTTGTCTTTTTGGTAATAGTTGTTCTAACAGGTGACATCTTATGGTGGGTTATTTACATTTTCTGGACAGTTAGTATTGTTGGCAGTTTTCCTATACCTGTTTGGCCTTTTGAGAAATTTTTAAGTCCTAGGCTCCTTTGTATTTATTTGTTTATGTCACCATCGTCATCATCGTCGTTGTCATCATCACTATCACCGTTATCACTATCATTTGCAGTTCTGGGGATTGACCTCTGGCACATGCGAGGCAAGAATCCCCAAAGCACCCTTTACTAAAATCAGGTAGTTTTCTTACTATTCAGTTGTTTGTCTTACATATTTTGGATATTAACCCCTTATCAGATGTATGGGTTGCATATGCTTTCTCTCATTCTATATGTTGTTTCTTCATTTTGTTGCTTCCTTTGCTGTTGAAAGCTGTTAAAATTTTAATAATGTTTTATAGTTTTCAATGTAATTTTATTTCTTTTTTGCTTTTGTTGTCAGTGCTTTTACAGTCATGTCCAAAAAATTATTGCCTAGATAAGTGTATGAATTTTAGCCCTGTCTATTCTTATAGTACAGTTGTTTTATGATGTCAGGCCTGATGTTTAAATCTTTAATCTACTTTGTCTTGATTTTTGTAATAGTGTGAAGTAAAGGTCTAAATTTATTACTGCACATGTGGATACAGTGTTACAGCACTATTTATTGAAGCAACTATCTTTTCCCTTTTGTATGATCTTGGTAACTTTATTGAAAATCTATTGACAATAGAGCCAAGGACAAAAATCACATGATCATCTCCACTGATGCAGAAAAAGCCTTTGATAAAGTCCAACACTCACTCATGATGAAAACCCTACAGAAAATAGGAATAGATGGTCTTTACCTCAAGCTGATCAAAGCCATCTGTGATAAACCAACAGCTAACATCATACTAAATGGTCAAAAATTGAAAGCTTTCACTTTAAAATCAGGAACAAGACAAAGATGTCCACTGTCACCACTCCTATTCAATAGAGTTCTGGAAATATTCACTACAGGAATTAGACAAGAGAGAGAAATAAAAGGAATAAGGATAGGAAAGGAAGAAGTGAAATTATCATTATTTACAGATGACATGATACTCTACATAGAAGACCCCAAAAACTCCACCAAAGGACTCATGGATTTAATACCCAAATTCAGTAGCATAGCTGGATACAAAGTTAACACTCAAAAATCAGTAGCATTCCTGTACACAAGTAACAAACAGACTGAGA
>NW_004955426.1:5257560-5258833 GCF_000276665.1 Chinchilla lanigera | reverse complement strand
TCATAAGTGAAATAAATCAGACCCAGATGTGTAAAAATCATATTGTCTCCTTGGTGTAGGAATCTGAAAAACTATGTAAAACTCAAAACTTACAATAGATGTTAGGAAAGGGAAAGAAATTGCTCAAAAGAAAGAATGACTGGGATGAGGGAAAAAAGAAAAAAGAAAGAAGAAACACAAAATATAAATATATGTATGAATAGCTGAGATAACTGTATTGCTGATGTATGATGGTGTACTGAAAAGTTAATGCTTCAATTTTTTTATGTACTGATCGATTGTGCGTGCTTGTGTCTGGTGGTCTGAGTAATTGATTGAAAGGTAACAATATGCAATGGAATTACAATGGTGAACTCCTACCATCTTGTTTAGTGAAACTCTGTATTATCGCTAATGTTTTATCAAACAATTATTTTCTTATTCTCTTTAATGGTTTGAGCAATCTTTCATTCTTAACTCTGGTAATCTGAGCAATGTAGTTGAGGATAGCGACATGTAATGTAACAACCATTGTTGACTTGCATTATTTTGTCTTGAGACCCTGTATCACTTTGAATGTTCTTGCTTTGATTTGTTTATGTTCATGATACTGGGATGCTGCTACTGTTCTATTTGTTTGTTTGTTTGTTTCTCATTTACTACTCTCTTTAAAATAAAAAAAGAAAACCTATTGACAATAAATATATGGATTTATTCTGGGCTTTCTATTCTGTCCATTGGTCTATATACCTGTTTTAAAATCAGTACAATGTTCTTTCGATTACTGTGGCTTTGTAGTATATTTTGAACTCAGGCAGTATAATGTTTCCATCTGCATTTTTTTTTTTTTTGTTCAAGATTGCTTTGGTAATTTGGCATTTTTTGTGGTTTGATATGAATTTTAGATTTTTTTCTATTTTAGTGAAGAATGACACTGGAAATTTGATAGGAATTGCATTGAAGCAGAAGATTACTTTGCATTGTATCAACATTTAAACATTATTAGTTTTTCCAATCCATGAACGTAGGCTATTATTCCATTTATTGTGTCTTCAAATTCTTTAATAATGTTTTATAATTTTCAATATAGAATTTTTCACTTCTATGGTTAAATCTATTCTTAAGTATTTTAATATTTGTAGTCATTGTAAGTGGAAATTTTTGATATTTTTCATAGAGTTTGTTGTTAGTGTATAGCAATATACCGAGTTTTTCCATGTTGATTTGTTTCCTGAAACTTTACTGAATTTGTTTATTACTTCTGACAGCTTTTTTTGGATGGAGTCTTTAGGGA
>NW_004955426.1:5236711-5257460 GCF_000276665.1 Chinchilla lanigera | reverse complement strand
ATATATATATATATATATATAGAGAGAGAGAGAGAGAGAGAGAGAGAGAGAGAGAGAGGGAGAGAGGGAGAGTCCCCCAAAAAACTGGATACACACTTTAGCAGGTTGCCATATGAATAAATGTCTGGAAGCTCATGGCCACCACTTTGAGCACATCTTGTAGTTATAGAGGCCAAAGGTAACTTGTATTAATCTCATGATTTCTCCATAAATTTAGTATTATAATATTTATACAAGTTTTTATTTTACTGATATTACATTTTTTTGGCAGAGTCTGTAGAGATCTTCATGCTGTCCGTAAACACAGAAAATTTAACTTCTTGCTTCCTGGTGTGGAAGCTTTTATTTCTTTCTCCTGCACAACTACCCTAGAAAGGACTTCCAGTACTAAGTTGTATAGAAGTGGTGATTGTAGGCAGTCTTGCGTTCTTGTTTGTAGAAGAAAAACTCAGCTTTTTTCTGTTGAGTATGATGTGTGCTGTGGGTTTATCATAAATTAACCTCTATTGGACTGAGTCACATTCCTCTTTCACCTAGTATTGAATTGTTATAATAAAACAATGATGACTTTTTGAAATGCTTTTTCTGTATCTGTTGAGAGAATCCATACGTTTTTTGTTTCTCATTCTATTAGTCTGATGTATCATGTTTATGAATTTGCATGTTGAAATAGCCTTCCATACCTTTCATACATCCCACTGATCTTGTTGAATTAGCTGTTTAATGTGCTACTGAACTTGGTTACTAGTATTTGCTTGGGTATTTTTGTATATAAATTTATCAGATATATTGTTCTGTAATTTTCCTTCCTTGTGGTTTCCTTGTCTTTCTTTGATATCTAGCTAATGCTGGGAATAAGTTTGGAAGTATTTCCTCTTCAATTTTTTGAAAGAGATTCTTTAAATGTGTGATAGAATTCAGCAGTGAAATCATTCAGTCTGGGGTTTTTCTTCAGAGGAAGAGTTTTTGTTACTGATTGGAACTTCTTGCTTATTTTTGGTGTTAACATTCAGATCTAAAATGTTTCTAAAGTCTCACATGTTTGGAGGCAGAGCCTGGTGAGAAGTGGTGCTAAGGACATGACCTGGAAGGATGTGTTCTTGTTCTCAGCTCTTTTCTTTCCCCTCTGCTTCCTGCATATCATGGGTTTAGCAGCTTGCCTCTGCCAGACCAGGCTCTTTTTGCCTTGGAGCCAACTGGCCAGGGACTGAACCCTCTGAAACATGAATCAGAATAAACTCTTTTAAATTGTGAGTGTTGGGTATTTTGTCCCAACACTGGGAATGGACCAATGCAATTGGTCTGTTAAGATTTTCAATTTCTTTGTACTTCTGTCTTGTTAGTTATACGTGTTTAGGAATTTATCCATTTCTTCTAGGCTATCAGATTTGTTGCTATGTAATTGCTAAGAGCAGTCTCTTCAGACCTTTGTTTTTTTGATAGCATCAACTGTAAGGTCTCTTTATTTCTTGTTTTCTTCCTTTTTTTCTTAGTCTAGTTAAAAATTTGTTGATGTAGTTTATTTGTTCAAAAACGATTAGTTTCCTTGATGTTTTCTATTGCCTTTCTTCTATTTATTTAATTTATTTTTGCTCTGATCTCTATTACTTCTGTTCTTTTACTGACTTTGGGCTTAGTTTCTTCTCCTTGTACTAATTCCTTGAGGTATAATGTTAAGCTGTTTGAGGTCTTTTTGGGATAGGCCTTTAGTTTTACAAATTTATTCTTACAACTTCTTTTGCTGCATCCCATAAGTGCTGGTCTGTTGTGTATCCATTATCCTTTACCTGAAAGTATTTTTAATCTCTTTTTAAATTTCATCTTTAATTCATTAGTTGTTCCAGAACATGTTATTTAATTTCCACATGCATTGAATTTTCTGAAATTCCTCCTATTACTGATTTTTAGTTTCTTACCATTGTGGCTAGAATAGACATTTGATATTATTTTAGTATTTTTTATTTTTTTCAGACCTGTTTAGAGGTCTAATGTAATGTATCCTGGAAAAGGTCTCTTGTGCCCTTGTGGATCACATGTATTCTGCTGCTTTTGGATGGAAAGTTCTGTGCATATTTGTTTAGGTCTATTATGTTGAAAGTGTAGTTTTTTTTTTTTTTTTTTTTTTTGGTACTGGGAATTGAACGCATGACCTCGTGCTTGCCAGGCAGGCAGTGTGCCGCTGAGCTAAATCCCCAGCCTGAAAGTGTAGTTTAAGTCTGATACTTCCTTGATTTCTATTTGAATGTACTATTCAATGCTGAAAGTGGGGATATTGAACTTCCTTATTATAATTGTATTACAGTTTATATCTTCTTTTAAATTTACCAATATTTGCTTTGTATATTTAGATACTCTGATATTCGGTGCATATATATTTACTACAAGTGTTATATCTCCTTGATGAATTCACCCCTTTTCATTAGGTAATAACCTGCTTGGTCTCCTTTTATAGTTTTGTAAAATTTGTTTTAAACCCATTTTAAATGGGATACACTGGGAGGGATTTTACATAAATAAATAAATATATAAATACACTGTCTTGGATATACAGATATACAAGTAGTACTTTTCCTTGTCAAAAATTGAACCACATTTCTAGGACAAAATAGATTTTAGAAAACATTTAAAAAGCTAAATATGATAATTACTTAAATTTATATGGTTAGTTTATAGTCAACTGTCGGTGGTATGCATGTTTTAATTTAATAGAGAAATATTCTTCATCAAATTTTGATGCATAAGAAAAATGACATATTACTTATGAAGTGATTCTCAGCAACACATCATAAAGTACTAGATGGGATAAAAACATAACAAATTAAAACCTGTCTCGTGTGATCCTTAAACCTTTAGCAAAATGTACAACATACTCATTTGTATGGTGGTGGTATATATCATTAATATTGTGACGTAAGGCTGGTACAAAACTGGGACAAAAATCTGCTTGTGAGGAAAGAAATACTTATATTAATCTTCATCTCAATTGCAAGTTTTGAATTAAAACATATTAATTTAACCATTTCCTAGGAATTCCATGCTGACATAAGGAAATTAGAAAATAAGGCAGTTTTAGTTTATAGCTTGAAGACAAGGCACTAACTTCAAATAAAGTGCTAAGTATATGTGGATGACAGTTTTATTATATGAAAAGTAATATAGAGTTTCTTATCAATTGTGAGTCAAAATTTGGCCAGTACTTTAGAAGTAAGAGAGCTCATTTTGTCAGTGTGTAATAATGTAATTTCTTTTAGATGTTTGATCGAAATCAGAGAGTGTCATCAAAGTGACTCTACAGAAAGGAAATGATACACTCACTAACTTCTATAGTAAATATATCCAGAATCAGTACAGAAATATATTGCTTTATGTACTTACAGATACTTTTGGATTAAAAGTTCCTTGATTGTATAGAAAGGTGCTGTGGAAGGTGATTTAGATTAGGCAAGTGTTTACTAGAAGTGAATCTCAACACGTCATTTCTGGGACTGAAAATATTGTAAAGACAGTTGAAAGTGACTTGGGAGTGGGAGGTTAAGCGATGTTTGGCATCTCCACGTGGGTGTACTTTCTGACTGTGGCTGGAACTTCATTAGTTTAGAAAAGAAACACGTTTATTATAAAGTGAGTGTTGTATGCAACAACCGCTTCTAGAGAGACTTACTGCCAACAATAGTAGCTGCCATTTACTGAGCTCTTAATGTGTCAAGCGCCTTGCCAAGTGCTTAATAAGAATGGCACACTTGAAGTGCTGTAAGGATGATTGGTTTAGAAAAATGTGCCCTGCTTTGAGGTGCTTCGGTGTTAATTTGTATGGGCATTTACCGGATCGATCACACTCTCTGGGATACAGGAAAGTTTAAGTCAATTGGGGGAAATGGAAAGAATACTTCCTTCCAACCAATTAGGGGGCCAGAGTCTTAGTTCCTGAGGTACCATGGGCCAACTGTGGGATTTGGAATAAACCTGGTAATTTACTAACTTGTTTTTAGCTGTACAAGTAGTTCAGAAAAACACAATATTAAACTGCATGTTTGATTTAAATATGTGAAATGATATAAAAATCAAGTGTAGAAATGGGTAACCCTCTTCTTTACCTCTCAAAACTACCCTAATCCTTTTGCTTCCTGGAGGCAATCACTGGGACAGGAGTGCCTCATGGCCTTCTAAGACTTGTGGGAAATGCATTCACATCTGTGCGCTGTGTCTGTGCCTGTGTACTATTTCTTTTCCCCCCACTGGAAATCATGTGCGTGCCTTGTTCTGCTCCTTCCTTCACTCAATGGCCTATCAGTACATGTGGCTCACTGTTCTTTTAGCCAGGAGCATGTTACAATGTTTAGAATGAATCTGACAATTTATTTAACACTTTTGTTATTGAGGGACATAGCTTATACTTTTTCAGTGCTGTCAACATGATCTGGTGACATTTATATACATGTTGGTTTATCGCTGTAGTGCTGAGTTGGATGTGGAAATGTTGGGCTTCCTAACTGAATATCAGCAGCACCGTGCTGGTAGGGACTTCCATCGACATTGTCGGACAGTGCTTATTTCCCAATCCTCATGGCTACGAAAATTATAAGTGATGAATTATTAATGAATTAAATTGGTGTTGCATGAAAACCTCTTTTGTTATTTTAATTTTCATTTCTCTGATTACTAATGAAGTTGCATATTGTTTCCTGTGTTTACATTCCATAGTGTGTGTGTGTGTGTGTGTATGTGTGATTCTGTTTGTATTCTTTGCCTGCTTTTAGCTGAAATTAAGCTTATTAATTTTCAAAAGCATATTAACATTATTATAAGTTTATCTTTTTCCCCCCAGCTTGGCCAGCTTGATCTGTTAGTTTTTGTTACAAATTTTCAACCTAATTGGAAGATGAACACTAACAAATCATCATGAACTTAATTTTTAAATCTGTTAGGACTACCTGTATGCTATTGCAAAGTTGCTTTGTGATTAGGAAATATAGTTGGTTTTATGAATTCACTGTTTTCAATATTTGCTGAAAGTTGAATTTTGACCAGAGCCGTGGACAATTTCTGTAGATGTGGCATACGTGTTTTCCTTCAGTTGTTAGATAAAGTTTTTCAGGTTTAATTGGACTGTCCAGTGTGTTTTTCCTCATTCTTTACAGAATTCTCTGAGTTTCTCAGATGAAGCTAACAGTTTTACTTTTCTGCGGAAAGCCCTTGACGTCATTTTCCCAACGATGTCAAGACAGTAATTGGTTAAATGGTGGTGACTGAAATCCAAACTATATGAAGCCTAGGAAAGGTCAGAATGTCTTTCTTTGGCAAAAGTATTAAGGTGCTCCAGAGCTGTGACACGTCCATGTGGCCAGAATCCAAGATCCTCCTATCTTACTGTCCTGATACATGTGAGCTCTGTCTCCAGGTTCATCTTAGTATCCAAGGTGGCTATTTTAGCTCCAGACATTGCATCTACATCAAAACGGAAAAGAAGACTGTTCCTTTTGGAGATTTCTGGGGGACATGCCCCAGAAGTTGTCCGTATCACTTCAGACTACATCCCATGGACCACAACCAAGTCATATGGTCCTATTCAGCTGAAAGCTAAGCTAAGCAGTGTCGTGTTTATTCTTATTAGCTTGTGTCCAAGCTTGTATCCAAGTGTTCACTTGTGTCCAAGTGAATTGTGGGCATTCTTTACTAAAAAGGGATGAATAGGCACTGAGTAACAATGATCACTTTTTACTGTAACCAGATCTTCAATACGTACCTCCATCATTTAATAGGTCGCTGATAGAAGCAAGTGTTTTCAGCATAAAGCATATTGCACTTAGCTTTGTGTGTGCACTTTGCTAAAAGGTGGAAATCTCATATTTTCATCATCTTGAAGGACAGCACTGAGTGCTCTGGATTCTGCTTTAAGCATGTTTCAGGCAGGCGCAGTTGCCTGCAAAGTGAATTCATGTTTCTTAGCAAGGTAGGCAAGGTCTTAATTGAGCTGGTCACACCTGGTGTAGCCAGAATTCCAGCCCCTTTCTGTGCTTCCTGTGAGCTGTGGTCTTATCAAAGGGTCCGCCTAGTTTTCCCCGCACGAACAGAATCCTGCCTTACTTCCTGGGCTGGCAACACTCATGTTTCATCTAAAGATTCCATGTCTCTATTTTCTACTTGGAAAAATATCCCTTAGATTTCTGAATCTAATTCAGAACCACTTATCTCCAAGTCATTTTGCATCACTCCTATCTCTATATAACCTTCTCCCTCATAGAATTTCCATGATGCTGAATGTGTTCTGTGCTTCTGGATTCTGCACTTTTTTATATTTTTATTACACTATAGGGCACTTGCAGGCAGGAACAGTACCTGATTAGTGTTTTCACCCTCTGGGGTGACTGCCATGTGCAGAACATTGGACAATGCACCCACAAAGGAAGTCAACACGAATGATTCATTGCACAGCAAATTTTGCATTAGTGCCATGGTATTTATTTTATACATGATCATATTACATTAGTGTAGCTTATCCTATGTGTGATTCAAGTGACATTATTGGTGATTAAACATGGTATTTAGTGGAGAGATGTATTTTAACTCAAAGGTAGCGTAACTAGCTGCAGGTGGCAAGAGAATACATAATACCTCTTATTGGCTTATTTTAATATTATAATAGGTTTTTTCTTAGCCAAGCAGAGGAGGTAGAGTTTAGAAACAATGCCAATTCCCACAGTTGAATTCACCGAGGGGCATTTTATTACATAAACTTTGGGAGAGAGAGATGAAACATCTTGGGCTCCCTTTGGATTTTTGATTTGGGTAAGGTAAATAAATGTCTGATTTTTGTTCTGAAAAGTTCTGGTAGATAATCCTTCCTTATATTCTTACACAGCTGTTCTTCTTGGCTCAGGATTTCTTTTGCATCCAACCTGATCCTGATAAAATTTGTTTTAGTTTCTTTAAGATGAATTAAATAATAGGATTTGATGTGATTTGTGGCATTGATCTTGATAAAACTTAGTACTTTTATACCATATAAATACTCAGAATCTAGTCCCAGATCTTGGAACAAACCTGCTCTTTGACAGACACAGTTCTTTGTTACACAGATGGCTGGTCAGGTAAGAACTGTCTGCTTTATGTTACATGAGTCACAAATATACCAATTACTGCATATTCTTCTTGATAGATGCAAAATTGCATTTGATAAAAACCACTTATTCAAAATAGAACTGTGATTACACTAGAAGTAAAAATATGAAGCTCAACTAAAAACTTCTTCATGCCTAATGAGTGAGATACTGGAAATACAGCGATTAAATTTAGGATCAAAACATGGGTGTCTGCTATCACCACTGCAATTTGGAGTTGTTCTGGAAGTGCTAACTAATTAGGAAAGAGAGTAAAAGAAATGGGCATAAGTGACTTTTCCTCCACTTGCATCAAGAGGAGCTGTCACTTTGTGTCTTCACCCAAACATGGCAACAAAATAGAACTAAAAACTTATTTAGCTTGCATTTTTCTTTGGCTAATTAGGAGACTGTTTTCCTTTAATATATTCATTGACAATGCTGAGTCAGGACTCTTGTCTCAGAGGATGTTCTGCCATTGTAACCAAAAGTCCACTCCCATGACAGTGGCCTCAGTCTGCTCCGGAGGAGAGAACTCTTGTAACCTGATCACCTCTTAAAATTCCCACCCCTCATTACAATGGCAGTTACGATTAAAATGAGTTTGGGCAGGAACATTCAGACCATAGCCCTCTGCCACTGCAGACTGGTTCTGAGCAATGCCAGTTGCAGCCAGAACTGTCTCTTACAGCCTCCTGCTGTCCCTCTCAATTCTAATAGCTATGTAGCTTATTTGTAGTAATATCCTCTTTCCTTCAGAAATGACTCATAGGGAGTAAAGTGCATAAATCTAGTGTATGGCTTGGTGCATACTTTTCTGGTGATTAAGCTGTTTTGTGTCAATCAACTTGACTGGCATAGAGGATCGGTAGAGAACACTTCTGGGTGTGTCTGGGTGGGTGAGGGAGATGTGACGTTGGATGCTGTATATGGTTTGTGGCCCTTCTCTCTGGCACTATCTCCTGTTCTGCTGCGCAGACACCATGAACTAAGTATCTTTGCTCTGCCAGTTCCATCCATCATAAGGCTTCTGCCTTGGAGCCAACCAACCATGGACTGAATTCTTTGAACCATAAGCCAAATTAAACGTCTTCTCCTTTAAGTTGTGTGTATATCAGCAACAGGAATGCTGACTAATACACTGTGTAACCATTACCCAGGCCCAGATAAAGGATGTTTCAGTTCTTGACAGGCTTCTTTGGGTTGCCTCCTAGTAAATAGTCTTCTAGGTGTAAATTCTGCCAAAATAGATTAGTTTTATCTTTTTATAGATTTGATATAAATGAAATCATGTTTGATATTTGCTTTTGACCTTTACAGCTTAACATTGTGAAATGCATCTATGTGGTTGAGTTCAGTACTCATCTGCTCCTTTTATTCCTGTGTTGTACTCCATCATGTGGGTGTACTAAAGATACAGGTCCTTTGGTCAGCTTTGTTTCTTTGTTCCTCTTAGATCAGCGGGCTACCTGTGGCATATTGTTCTTGAGGAGATGGCTGAACCACAAGCGAATATGGCAAAGCTTAGGTGTACACATCTGCTAACATTTCATTGACCAGAGAGAATTCTGTAGCTGAGTCCCAAGTCCAGAGGCAAGGACAACCACTCTTCCATGGAAGTGGGAGAAACTGCAGAGGCATGTGACTAAGGGCATGCATACAGGCAAGGTGAAAAATATGAGCCATCATGCAGTCATTGACAATATAGAACAGATATATGCACAGCTTTAGCAAATCTAGCCAAAGTATATTCCAAATGGTGTACAGGTCGAGTTCCACCACCAGTGAAAGACTCCCAGTTTGCTTCACATCCTTGCCTACACTTGATACTGAATTCTTACAAAGTTTTCATTCTAGCAGCAGCAGCCGGGAAACATCCATACTAATGATGGTTAGACATTGGTACTAGGGAAAGATTGTTAGTGGGTTCATGTGGGCCAGAGAGGAAAGAAAGGAAAGGGAGAGGTAAGTTTCATGTGGGTATTGTTGGTCAGTTTAATGGGTAGCCATTCTCCTGTGAGTGGTCTTTAAAGGGAGCATGAAATATTGTGATATTTGTATTTTCGCCCATCATATATGTCTCCTTTCATAAACTTAATCCTCTGAGCTTGTTTTCTTTCAACAAAAAATAAATGTGATGACCTGTTTCCTAACACTTTGTAGACTTGTTTCTTACCCTTATTTCATTTACTAAATGAATATGTTGTTGAAAGTAACAGAATGCACCCACCCTTAAGTCTGTTCTTAAAATTCCCTAAAACGTGCAATAATAAAAAAGAGGTAGAAGATGAAGAAAAATGTCCATCGTGAAATTTTCCCAGGATGTGTTGGTGCCACACAGCCTCACCAGCTGCTGTAAATGTTTCCTGGGATTACAGTTATAGGAATCAGGAACCAGCAGCCCATATCTGAATTCCAACACTCCTTCAGTTCACTGTGGTCCACCCAGTGAGCACAGAGAGGGGACAGGACCATGGCTTGGCAGCACGCAGGAGACCGTGGTGAACCATGCTGTCTGTCCTGAAAGACTTCCAGTGTGATGTAGTCCATGGACCCATGTAACTGCAAGTCCAAGGTCAGAGTGTTGGAATTGCTATGGATGACTGACAGTGCTTAGTTGCATAAATGAAACCAGTAGACTCCATTGTCCAAGACTGACTCTGAAAGGACAGAGTAGATTCATGGTGAATGTAGCTGGGAGATCCCAGTTTCAACTGCTGTAGGCACATTAAAGATCATCTGGATCAAGCCTCTTTATTCAGAGATGAGATGAGGCGGCCCCACTCCCAGAAAGAACTGGTGGCCAAGTCATGCCTAGAACTGGGACCTGCTCCTTCTCGCTGGAAGCTGTGCAGTTGGGAGCATGGTTAATGAGGCCACAAGTGAGGTTTGAGTCTGCATTTACTTGCTTTGCTACCTTGGAACAGTTTTTAACCTTCCAGTGCCCCAGATTTTTTGGCTGTCACATAGGGGTAATAATAGCGGTAACAGCGTCATAGCATTTTGGGGAGGATTAAATGAAATGATGCACTTAATGTGTGTAGCAGAATGACACATGGAAAATAGCACTCAATAAATGTCAGTTGGCATCAGCAGTGATTTTTAAATGAAAGGCCTTACAGTTTGGGCACAAAGGGACGCTGTGTACTTATCCAGGGTGTTCTTGTAACTTCCTACTGATGGACCAACTAAAACTTACCTTATTGTGGCCCTCAGTACATTCAACTCAGAGATAGCCTGCGCTATGATACCAGTGGAAAGAGAGCCTTGAACATTCCTTTCGTTTGAAAAGATTGACCTCAGAACTATAGGCAATTCAGTATTTCCATTCTGATAAAGCAGTTTAGCTCAGCATGTTCTCTGTCTCCTTGCCTTCCTCCCCTATCGTTTTCTCTTAGTCTCTGTCTTAGTTTAATGCTTTTTTAAAGATACAAAATAGCTAAGTCAGAACCTCGACCCTTGATATCTAGTCTTCTACACAGTGCTACAACGGGAGGTGAGAGTTCTTAAATGTGGCTGCTGCAGTCTGCCTGTTTACTCCTGTACTCGCTGGGCTGCTTTCAAATTGTCTTCAGCTAGAGGCTCTATGGAGTGTGATTGTCCTCTAGTTTATACTGTCCCACAGACCTGAGAACTTGGAAGCAGCTTATCATGGACAGTGTCTCCCACTTTCCACAGTCTTGCCAATCTAAACTTTGAAATGGTTTCAGATTTTGAATCCTTCACTCTGAAAGCACCTTGAACATCATATATTCCAAACCACCACATCATAGCCCTGGTGGAGTCAGTACTGAAGTCGTGGTCTGTGAGTGTGGCAGTCATTTTATCACTTCCCAAGAAGTTATGAACGAGACAGAGTTCTGCAGTTATGAGTTAAAGTGATCTTTAATATGCTCTTTTTGAACCCAGTAGAACTAAAAAGAATAAAGAGAATGCCTTTAACAGGTAAATGACTCTTCTTAAGTGCAGCTTGACTTACTTATTTGTGAATCCAACTGCTGTGAGTTGGAAAGATCTGCTATAATGTAAAGAAGGCTACTATGGCACTGTCTGCTTCTGCTCTACTATAACGGAAGCAAAGCTTTTCTTGTCATTTGGACAGCAGCGTCTACAAGTTCACCACACGCTGAGGCTGAGAGGACTGACTTTTCAGATCAATCACTTTTATTATTCATAAATCAAGTAATTTGTTTACTGTCCTTGATAGTTACTGTGAACTTTGACTTTAAATGTTCATGAGCTAAATAAAACTGGATGCTATACACCAGCTGTGGAATTTGTCCAGTCCATAAGTAAAAGCAAAATTTTATTTAATTACTTGCTTTGGACAAATATATGCTTAGCTAGAAATGGGAGGAAGTTGACTACTAGTGCACCATTGAGGGTGACACATCATATGAACACTGAAATTTGAGTTACTGATTATCTGAAGAGGAGTATGTCTTTATGCACTTGTTTTAATAAAACCATGCATTAGAATGAGAAAAAAGTGACATTGCTTATGCAGTTTTCAAAATTTATTTTATCAGTATTGGCAGACTGGTGTTTTTAACACATGTATAATTCTATATAGCTTAGGTACATTTGATCTCTTATTCTATAACCATTTTTCCACTTATAAGGAACTGTATTATTCAGTGTATGGTAACAAAATACCACACACTGGAGGCCTAAGCAACAAAAATTTATTTCTTGTGGTTCTGGATGTTGGGGAAGACCAAGGTCCAGGTCCCCACTGATTGATTCTTGGTGACAGTGCTCTCCTTAACTTGTAGATTCTTCTTTCTTGTTTTGTCCTCACTGGTAGGGGGAGAAAGAAAAAAGGAGGTCTCTCTTTTATAAGGCCACAGTTCCATAATATCAGGGTCTTATGCTTAGGACCTTATTTAACCTTAATTATGCCCTAAAGATCGTATTTACAGAGAAGTCATGTTGAGAGTTTGTACTTCAACATATGAATTTTGGAGAGATTCAGTCCATAGTAAGAACTTATTGCTGGATTTAAATAGATACACAACTGAATCACTTAAAGTGCCTTAGTTATCAGTTTTATTGAAAGCCTGGGCAGGATACAGCGATTCAGTTTACAAATTCCATCTGGCTGTCTCAGTGAAGATAAAGCCTTCCAACTTTCCCCCTGCATGATGTAAGAGTCCAAAAAATTTTGCTTTGCCCCCAAATTTATGCACCGTTCCCCAACAAATTCTCTTACTTGTCATTAAATAACCTATGGATTATGTGAAAGCTGCTGACACATTAGCACCCATAAAGGTAGGAATTTCTTAATGTAGGCAGAGGAAGACAGGAGGGAGAGATGGGAGCAGGGTTAAAGGAGAGAGGAAAAGAGAGAGAGGGAAAGAGAGGAAAGGAGAGAGGGAGAGAGAAGGAGAGATATCAAGATCAGTCCTCAAACGTAAAGGGCTGAAGGTAGAAGCTAGAGGCCAGGAAAGAGGGTCAACTTTGGGGCCTATTTTGGAGAACCAGCTAAAAATGGAGACTCATCTTTGGCAGTCTGAGGGCAGCAGAGGACATTTAATACCAGAGCATAAAGTAGGACAAGGGAGAAATGAAAGAAAGGCTTGATTTGGAATTTGAGGCTATAGAAGTCACAAAAATAACACAACTTACCTCCCTAAGCTTAGAAAATCCTTACAACATAAGTAATTAGTATTTTCTGACTGTTAGTGGTATTTGACAATTTAAAATAAACTCTTTTTTTTGTACCCGGAGTCAAACTCAGGACCTTGCAACTTGCCAGGAAGGTGCTTATGCTGCTGAGCTATATTCCAGGCCCCTTATTAAAATAAACTCATTATTTTAAAATAGTAGTAGATGTTTAGAGAAGTTACAGAGATACTAGAGAGAGCACCTGTCTACATGGGATCCAGTTCCCCTATTGTTAACCTTGTACATCACTATGATACACCGGCCACAACTGAGAAGTAAACAGATGCATTATTATTGACTAAGCTCCGTAGTTTATGCCTCATTCTTTCTGTTCCCCACGATCCTATCCAGGTGCCACATTCCCTGAGTCACCATGTCTTCTTAGCCTCCTCTCATCTGCAACAGCTTTTGATGGCCCTTATAGTTTCAGTCCTGGTCAGGGAGCTTGTAGAATGTTTGTTTGGTTTTGCCTGATAATTTTCTTGTGTGTTGATGGGATTTTGGTTTTTGAAAAGGAAAACCATACATGTAAAGTGTGACGTCCACCACGTGGAATTCAAACGTGTGCATGTTATCAGCATGAAATGTTACTGTTGAGATTCACCTTGTATCAAAGCTGATTCTGTGTTGCCGTAAGGGGATGCCACAAACTGGGTAATTCGTAAGAAGAGAAATTTATTCCCTCACAGTTCTGAAGAGTGGGAGGTCCGAGATCAAGGCTCTGGCCTGGTAGGGCCCCTGCTGCTCTGCATCTAAGATGCCACCTTGAATGCTGTGTCCTCCAGAAGGGAAGAGTGCTGTGTCTTCACAGGAGAGCAGGAGAGCAGGAACACTCCTTTTTATAGCAGCACCCATCCGCTCAAGAGAGTGGCACCTTGATGACCATGCTGCCCTTGGGCCCCACCCTCAACACCGTGTTACACTGGGAATTAAGTTCTCAACAGGCATTGTAGGGAACCATTCAAACCATGGCAACTTGGGTAAGGTTGTGTTCCTTAGATTCCTCCACTGTAAATTAGCCCCAGCACAATTCCCAGAATCGATTATTTGAAAACAAATCTAGGAAATGCAGTCTGTACTGAAAGAGTAGAGAATCTTTAACTTTTTGAAAAGTATTCATCTCTGGCTACTAATCTGTGACATCTAAATGAACACCAGTTCTAACACTTATCCTAACTCCACCAGGAAGATTTTTGTCTAATGACTTTCTCAGATGTGCTACACACAGCTTCTTTCCTATTCTGTCAGCTGCTACTTTTAATTTTGGTGGTTTTCTGTGGTGTGCACATGGCATTTTAAAATCCAAATGAAGACTTAAAAATCTAGTTAGCTATCCCCATGTTTCTACTTAATTTAAATGTTTGCCTAACAGCCTAAAAATTCTGATAATGAACTGAGAATTATTTTTTAATCAGAGCGTCTGGCATCATGAAGTTATATATTTATTCTGGCACCGTGAGTTCCTCTCTTGGCTATTAAATGATGATATAATTTCACTGAATGTGGAGCCACGTGATTCACCTCTGTTCATTCCTCTCTGTGCTTGGTACACAGATTGCAATATGTTGCTTTGATTAAGAATCAAAATGCGTGGTTTAACAAAAAGCTAAAACCCCCAGATCAGAGAAACAGGCTGATGGAAAATAAGGGGCAGGATCATGGAATGAGGAAGAGAGAAGGGCAGTTGACAGATGCACATGTTGAACAGTTTTGGAGAACAGCAGAGTGTGGACTGGTGCTGTTGTGGTCCAGGGCGTGATTCCCGGTCCAGGGAGGCAGGACGAGCTGCTGGACGCTGTACGAAGGGATGAACAGCACAGTGAGAGAGTTCGTGTAATTTGCCCATCGTGTAGCAATCTATTAAATTCCATTTTAAAGACCATTAGCAGCTGTTCTAATTAATATATAGAAGCAGTCATAAACATACTCTTGACTTTTATACTTCCTAAACTCATTCTGTAGCACTGGTTGTGAGTTTTCCTGAGAAGTAACAATTAACATTTTCTAATTGTTTTTCTACATGTACAGCACTTTCCCATGTATTGGCTCATTCTCTCAGGGGAAAAGACCATCTGTTGTCACTGTTAGGGATGGCTGGACTCCATTGTTATGGCTGGGTGTGGTTTAATTATTTAATTATGCTTCCCAAGGGTCCATATTTTAAAGGTTTAGTTTGGAGAGCATTTTATTTAGTTATTCTCTCCAAGTGTCCATATATTAAAGGCTTAGTTTGCAGGGTGATGCTGTTTGGAGGTACTCTGGAAATTGGGGGTGCACTCTTGAAAGGAATCATGGGACCCCACTCATCCTCCCACTGCTCTAGTTAATGTGACTGTTGGCTCCTTTGTGAGCTTCTGTCAATTCAACGCAGCTCCCTGAACTTGGGGTCTGTCTTGGTTACTTTCCTCTTGTTGCTGGGACAAAGAAAGCAATGCCCAAAGTTAAGGAAAGAAAGGTCTATTTAGCTCACTGTTTATGGAGGTTTCAGTCCATAATCAGCTGGCTCCAAGGCAGAGTGGCATGGCACAGGGGCAATACTTCAAGGTTGCAGAAGACAGCAAAAGCAGCAAGAGTAAAAAGGAGGGGGAGAACAAATCTCTTTTCTCTCCCCTACATTGCATGCAGACTCTCTGCCCCAGGGTGAGTCCTTTACACCTACACCATCTCTGTGCCTTCCTCTTGAACAGACTCAGCATGTTTCCAAAGTGAAACCCTGGCCCTCCAAAAACTTATGCAAAAGGCACTTAGTCCATCTCTAAGAGTTGCCAGAGTCCTAATAGGTCAGCATTGGTGAAATGTCCAAGTCCCAAGTCTCTTCTAAGATGTAAGGCAAACTCTCAGCTGTGAGACCCTATACAAATGAAAAGTGAAACACTTCCAACATTCAGTGGTGTAAGATAAACATTTTCATTCCAAAAGTTACAAACAGCGATACAAAGGATTGAGACCAAAGCAAGTCCAAAATCCCGCAGGGCAAATATTAAGTCCTGTAGTTCCATGTGCACCATCTGAGGCAATCAGTAGCAAATTGTGAGCTCCAAAGGGCTTGTGTGGTTCCACCCCTGTGGCACTTCTGGTGGTTATAGCTCTCATGGCTTCTTTCTTGGGCTGGTTTTGCTCTCTCCTTACAAGTTTCCTTAGATGATTCATGTTTCTGGCCTTTTCAAACTTCTGGGGTCTCCATTGCATCTTCATAGCTTCAAATATTATTCTCACTGGCACACTGCCTGCTTCCCCAGGCCTTCTGGAATTGGGGTGGAAGCCTTCCTAACCCCACAACTCTTGCATTCTGCATGCACCTAAAACCAGCACCATGTGGATGATGCCAAGATCTGCTGCCAGCTGGAACAGTATCCAGACTTTCCTCTCACTTGGCTGTAGGGGTCGAGTACCTGGATCACTGGACACTCTAAATCTCATTCTGAGGAACAAATTTTCTACGCTGCCATCATTCTGGAACATGGTGCTCTGCAGCTTTCTACTCAGATGAGAGTCTTTCGCTTTTTCAGTTTTGAGGTTGCAAAGGGTGGAGGCTCGCTGCTTCTTGTGATGCCATCAGGCCATCTCTTCTATTCTCCCATTCCTTCTCATCAATCAAGATCTCCTCTGCTGTCTCTCTGCAGTCCACAGTTCTACCAGAGTTCCCTTTCTGGCCAAACTCACAACATTTTAAATCATCCTGTTGGGCTCTTTGCTCTTGATTTTCAACACAGATCTGGCTAAAAGCCCCAACAATAGCCATGCTACTGCCTCAACATTCAACTGCCTTGAAATTTCTTCTGCCAGATTAGTCTGCTGCCCTTAATCTCAGTCTCAGTCAAAATCTCTGAATACATGCAAAATGCACACAAACTTTTTGCCAAGCCATAGCACACATTGTCTGCACTCCCACAGGCAGTGCAATCCTTCTTCCCAGCAGAAACCTCCCGAACCTGGTCTTTACCAGCCCTCTGGTCTTCTGAGTCCTGACTGGAATCTCCCAGACAGAACAGCCTAAGGCATTCCAGCTTTATACCCTTTTAGGTGAAATCTCCAAACCTTTGCAAAGTCTTCCCACAAGCCATTCCCAAAGGCTCTTGAACCACATGGTCAGGTATAGTCACAGCAATGACCCCATTTGTCTGGTACCAATTTTGTATTGGTTATTTTTCTCTCATTGCTGGGACAAAATACCCAACACCCCAAATTAAAGAAGGAAATATTTATTTATCTCACAGTTTGTGGAGGTTCCAGTCCTTGATCAGCTGGCTCCAAGGCAAGGTGGCATGGCACCCTGCAGGGTAGAGACCCTTTTCTTAGCACCTCCCAGTAGCTGGACTACTACACCACTGATGTCAGTATTCTCCCTGTCTGGAAGAACTTCCCTTGCCCAGTTTTCTTTTAGGGTTCCACTGATGCCATAAGCAGTTAATGTGATACCTTGTTCCATAAGTAGATTCCTTGGAAGAGAATGGCCCTAAGCCCTAGCCAGCATTCCAACAAAGACATTTTCCCCAAGTCTAACTCAGTCTTTTTGCCAAAACTAGAGTGACCAATTGCAAAATGGAGCAGGATCACAGAGAGGAAGGCAGATACCTTAGAAAATGAGTGGATTAGGGGAACAGAATTGCCTCAGCCCAGTGAGCCAGGCCAAGAGGGACATGAAGTGACTGGGAAAAGAGAGCCAAGGGCAGGTCAAAGCCTGTGTCCCCACCGCCATCTTCTCCCATTCCACCTGCCTTCCTAACTCCAGCATATCCGTGTTTCCTTTGCTGTGTTAAGAGTGAGAAACAGAGAGCAAAGGGTACAGCTAGAAAAGCTTCAAGTAGAATGAAGAGTCAACTAAAAGAAAACTAAGGAATGGGAGGGAGGGGCTGGGAGGAGAGAGGTGTGGAGCATTCTATCCCAGTTAACGTTGGATATGATTTGATTCTGTACCTTTAACTGGGGTGACAAAAAAGCAAAAAGAAAGAAAGAAGGAAGGGAAAATATATTTGTACACACAGATAGCTAAGGTAATTCTACTACTAATGTCTATTGCTTTATTGAAAGGAACAGTTAATGTTTAATTGTTTGATGGATCTTACATGCTTATATCTTGTGATATGAGTAACCACTTTGAAGATAACAATATGTAATACAACAACCACTGTTAATTTCCTATCACCTTGTTTGAAATTCTGTATCATTTTTTATTGTTTCTGTGTTGTTTTGTTTATGTCTTTGTATTTGTTAATTTGTTTTTGTTCTTTTCACTTTAAAATAAAAAAATAGAGGAAAGATTCAAAAAGGCAAATAGGACTTTACTGTAAGTGGAATGGACAGAGCAGAAAGAAGCAAGAGCAGTGGAAGCTGGCACTGTGAAGTTGCCCTGGCTCATCAGACTGTACAGCACAGCGTGCTCTGTTGAAATGTCAGTGTTCACAGCTGGTAGGCAGTGTGAATCCTTAAGGTAAAAACAGGCTGCATTGTAGTGGTCTATAATATACATCTGGTTGCTTCTGGGGCCTCTACTTTGCCTAAGATGCTATAGACTCAAGAAAAAGAAGTTTTAAAATCTGGCCCAGTGGTCCTGGAGCAGAATCACTCCCAAAGCCGTTATTTTTACAAGGAAAGTGAGCCCGTGTGGAGGGGATGGAGACCTGGGTCCTCCTGTGAGCAGAAAGTCATATTTGATTGTAAGTTCTTGGATGCTTTCTCCTCTTAAAGTCCTACACTAGAAGTGGCTGCTTGCCTTTGCAAAACAAAATGTAATCATTTCCTCCCAGTTTTAACTGCCTGTTGATAACTATTTTGGTTTGGGAAATAGTGGTGCCGGTTATTCCAGTGAGGTATTTAGTTGTTTGGGCCCAACTTGACTAAGATAGACTGCTGCTTTTCCTCTTAGAAATGATCAAGGGTGTGTGTGCTGAATTTCTGGAAGTGACTCATGTGGAAAGGACGGGTTGGCTCTGTTTTGCCGTTTAAAGTCTTTATATTCAAAGTGATTTTCCAGGAAAATAGGAAGGGGAAATCCCCTACGAATCAAGCAGTATCCTGGCTCCTAATGGCCTTGAGGGGGTCTTCACACCTTCAGGTAATGAACATAAAGTGCTTGGACACTGAAGTACTTTTCGCAGAATAGGTGTTTTGGAGGCAATACCATTCTTCTCGGTCAAGGACAGAATACAGTGTTCTCTTATGTTTTCTGGCTCTTGAGTTTCAATTCACATTTTCATGGTAAGTGAAAACTACATTTTATGGTTTTTCTCAAAAAAATCAATTTTCTTCAAAATACAGTAGTGATCCTGCTGTGTAGACCAAGGTGTCCCCAGCTGTTTAGCTTCTGATAGATGTGTTTCTTCACATTTTTGTTTGATGACTTTGAAAAGTCTTCAAAGTCTTTTTTTATTTTGCCAGTAGACTAGGGCCTTCACATTCTTGTGGACACTGCAGAAAAGGGTCACATTATCATTTTTATTTTGCTAAGTGCCTAACACTAGAACTGCTTATTACGAATAAAGAGGATTTGCACTGTGAGGTGCTTCTTACATGTTAATCTAGGACTAGAAAGTAGAAAACATGGACAGTTTCTACCACCTAGAATAGTGTCCTACACCCAGTGGGCACACAATAAATAAAGTGGATTCTTCATATGTGTGGATTCCACATCTGTGGATCCAGCAAACTGTGAATCCAGAACATTTAAGGAACAAAATTGTATCTCTACTGAGCACTTACAGACTTCTTTTTCTCCCTAAACAATACAGTATAACAACCTCTTACATAGTAGTTGTATGGTATTATTAGTAATCTTAAAGAGGATTTAAAAGTATAGTTGTCTTAGTCACTTTCTTTGGTACTGAAATACAATTTTAGACACCCACGATTTACAAGAGAAGAGATTTATTTTGGCTTTGTTTGACCAGTCCTTGGCTCCAAGGAAGAAAGGTGTGGTGGAATGCCCAGCGTTAGAGAGCTGCTTATATCATGGCTCCCACGAAACAAAGCAGGGAGGAACCAGAGGGAGATTGATCCTTCCAGGCCACGTTCCCAGTGATAGGCTTCTAAGCAGGCCCTGCCTCCAAGTAGGCCCCGCCTCCTATACCTTGGATTAATGCACTGATGAGCATAGTGTCTCCACGATCCAGTTACCTTTCACACACAGGAGAATTTGGGGGATATTTTAGATCTAAACCCTAATAGAGGATTTAAAAAATATGTATGCATAGGTTCTGTGTGAATACTATTCCATTTTGTAGAAAGGATTTGAGCATCTCTATGTTTCCATTTCTTTAGGAGTAGGATGTCTTGATACTAAGCAATATAGAAATGCTGTGTTTGCACGTGGAATGAGTGTGTCTATCATCTGCTGTTATACATCAGCCATTAGACAAACAGCCTCAGATGTCTCCTGTGGGGAGGGCGAAAGGAACTGTGAGAGGCCGATGTTCCCAATTTTCTCTTCTGCTGGTTTGGAGATTAGATAATTCCTCCAATTTTCAGAAAAAAATCAAGTGGCCCAAAGCCCAGGTTTTTCCCCGGGGCCCATTTCATTCCCAGTGCCCTGGTTTTCTTTCACCTTTAAATTAAGGGGAAAATTAGTTTTTGAATTGACATGTCTACTTAGGGTGTGGGTACTACATAAATTACTAATTATTATGGTATTAGTGATGTTTGCATATTTTTCTACTATGTTAAGAGTTTTTTTTAATCAAGAATGGACACTTTTTATTAATTTATTTTTTAATTTTATTTTTAGAGATAAAAGAACTAAAACATATTAACAAACACACAGACAAATGAAACAATATAAACAATGCAGAATTTCAGACAAGGTGAAAAGAAATTAACAATGGCTGTTGCATTACATATCGTTATCTTCATATTGGTTATTCAGATAAACAAATACAGACATGCAAGAATGATTTAAGAATTAAATATAAACTGTTCCTTTCAAGAAAGTAATAGAAATTAATAGTACAATTATCCTGGCCATCTTGTATGTATACATATTTCCCTTTCTC
>NW_004955426.1:5231139-5232221 GCF_000276665.1 Chinchilla lanigera | reverse complement strand
TATATTGTTCATTTAATGTTTCCATTATTTTCCTATGCTCATCTATTTTTTTATGTATGTCTTCTTTAGATTGCTGAGCAATTCTTTCATTACTGTTGTCATTTCATTTTTTGTTTGTTTTGGTCCTGGGAATTGAACTCAGGACCTTGTGCTTGCCAGGCAGGTACTTGTGTCATTGCGCTATCTCTCCAGCCCTATCATTTCATTTTTTACCTGAGAGATTATTTCTGATCTGATTTCTTCTATGGCTTGATGGAGTTTTTGTTGTTGTTGTTGTTGTTGTATTTTTTTTTTACTTCCGTTGCAATCATTTCAGAGATTTAAGGTGTGTACTTACCAAGTTCTCCTATGTTAATGTCTCCTGGACTTGTTCTGGGTGAGGTGGAGTTCTGAGTTTGCACTTCGGTCCTTCATCTTATCATTTTTAATGTCAGAGGCAGAGGGCTCAGTCTCACTCTTCCCTGGCAGCTCATCAAAGGTCCCTAGTGTCCGTGGTTTTCCTGGGGGTCAGACTTTCCCTTACGTGGCCACGGAGATGGGCTGCTCAGTCCAGGGTCACCAAGGCAGTTGGTGGAGTGTACCCACCTCTCCCAGGTCTCAGATGTGATCAGCAATGGCAGCAGATTGTGGACTGCCTGGTCCAGTGTTCCCAGGCATCTCAGGATGCACGCAGGGCCCAGACGCGGACTGCAATTGACACTTTTTAGATTAGTCTTATAAAATTTTCCCCAAGTATTAAAGGAGAAAGTAAGACCTTTCTTTTTTGTTAATATGAATTATTATATTGACAAATTTTAAAATGTTGAGTAGTGTTACACCATTTGGCTTGTGCACATTAAGATTTTTGCATCAAGGGCGTAAAGGATATCCATCTGTAATTTGTGTGTGTGTGTGTGTGTGTGTGTGTGTGTGTGTGTGCATGTTTATGAGTATGTAGTATTGTAGTTTTTGCAGATTGCATAGAAAGAACCAAAAGCTTTCCTTTCTTCCTTTCTACCTGCATTGTAGTTGATGCTGAAATAATCTGTTCTTTAAAGAAGGAATCAGTTGTGTGAAATTAGTTGTGTCATGCCAGGTGTGGT
>NW_004955426.1:5219927-5230594 GCF_000276665.1 Chinchilla lanigera | reverse complement strand
GCTTGCCAGGCAGGCGCTTTTGCCGCTGAGCTAAATCCCCAGCCCTAGAATCACTGTTTATTAGTTGTTAATGTAAGTAGTTTAGTTCAGGCTATGAATTTTTCTGAGCCCTTCACAGTTGCTTCCAGAGATTCCAACAAAGATATTCCATTTTTAGTATTTTCTACATAGTCTAAATTCTGGGTTCTGATTTCATTTTTGACACAAAGTTTATTTTGGAGAATTTAAAATTTTTACAGATGGTAAGCTTTTTGTTTTCTAGTTTTTTATATATTTTTAGTTTTAGTGGATTATGAACAGAAATTACTCTCTACTTAATTTCTGCTTTTATTATTTGTGAGGCTTCACTATTTTTGGTATAATAAAAGTCGAAATAAATGTGGAAGCTTGTAAAGTAGTTGTGTTTCTGTTTTAAGACATGAAATTCTATTTAAATACAAATTTGAATGGCTTTGTAATTTTATTCTTCTTTTTGGTTCACTTGATCATTCTTTGGCAGAGAGAGATTAATCTCTTAATGCACAAGTGCGTTGCTTGCATTGTTGCCCTTAGGAAAGGTTTCTCTATGTAAATATTGATACGGTGTTTAGAACCATTAGATGTTAGTTGTCAAGTGCAAACTACAGTTTTATAGTAGCTTTTTCTGACTAGGTGATGTTTGCTTTGAATTTAGTGTCTGATACTAAAATCAGTATATCTGATACTTGATTGGTACTTGTCCAGTATGGTTTTGCCCAAACTTTTATTCTAAGCATTTATGAGTCACATCCTTTAGATGCTTTTCCATACAACAAAGATACCAACTTTTCCTTCCTTTAGGGAGTAATTCTGGCATCTTTATGTTTTGTTTTTTTATAATGGAAATTTATTAATTTATATGATAGGTATATTTTGTCTTAATTCTATAATTACATTTTATAGTATTTTTTGTTTAATTATTTTATTTTTTGTTATATGGTCTAGAGTTTTTATATATTTGTCTGTTACATGGAAAGTTCATGCTGTATTGTGGCTCTTTTAGTGATAACCTTTGTAACCACAGCTTCTAGATATGTTTAGTTATATTTCTTTGGACGGTATTTACTATGGCCCTTAAGACTTATGACAAAGAAGTATTTTTTCATGCATTTCTACCTTTGTTCCCTTCATTCCTTCTTTTTGGCACCTAATTTGAATTGAATATATTATATATTTTTAGCTATTCTGCTGTTTAATATTATATTTGAGCTTAGCCAAAAGGCTGCAAAAGGATTATATGTTGTCTTAGTCACCTTCTTCATCCTGAGAGCTTCAGTTTAAAGGAGGAAAGGTTTATTTTGGCTCACACTTCAGTCCAGAGTTGGCTGGCATCGAGGCAGGAGGGCATGGCTGAAACCCATGCATAGGAGACCTGCTCAAGGCAAGGGAGACAGGAATCAGGGATATATTCTTCCAGGTCACACCCACAGTGATCTGCTTCTTTCCAACAGGCCCTACTACTTCTTTTTTTTTGTCTTTTTGAGACCAGGTTTCACTATGCAGTTCAGGCTGGCCTTGAGCTCACTTTGTAGCCCATGCTGGTCTCAAACTCACAACGATTCTCCTGCCTTAGCCTCCGAAGTGCTGGGATTACAAGTGTGTGTCACCACACCTGGCTGTACTTCTTAGTAGCAAGTCAGCTATAAGACCCATAATCACCTCCAAAGGTCCCACCCTTGATTGCACGAGGCTTTAGGGGGACATCTACGTACAAACCATGATGGCACCCAGAGCATATACTAGGCAAGTGCTCTCCTTCTTTCACATTTTGAATATACTTAAATCTGTTTTGTGCTTCCTTTACAGATTTGAATCTTATGTTTCCCCTTGGCTCTGTAGGATGAGTCAGTGCACTGCATTACCTCTCCACGTCTCTTCCTGTGAAATCCCCAAGTTTTGTTAGTTACCCGTTTCTGCATCTGTCACAGTGTTTACTGTTTCTATTTCATTCTACAACTCTGCTTCTCACAGTTGTTTTAATTTTCCCTCTTTGTTTAACTGCATTCAGTAGTTGCTGCTAGTCATTTTGCTACAGTTTTGTCTCTTGACTGTCTGAGGACACTGCTGGCTTCTATGTTGTCCTCATACTGAATTTTCCTGGGGAGAAGTTCAAGGTCAGCTGATGTCTTTCCTTTCAAGATAATTTTATCACTTTTATCCCATTTACATGCTGGAAGCATTTTTATCATTGAGATCTACTAACCTCATATTTATTCACTATTTATCAGGCTTATTTGGGTACTAGTGTTCACTTTGAATGCTTATTTCTCATTTTCTGATTACACCATCATTTATTTATTTACCTGCTATTTGCTCTGTTTTCTTGTTCTGGGACGTCAGTTAGACATTTATGATATCTAAGTACTATTTTTAAAGAGCACATTTTGTTTATCTTCATCCTCATTTGATGCCTGAAGTAATGGGGAATTGTAAAAGAGAAGGCTGGCTAGGATTGGAACCCAGGTCTGCCTTCGCCATTTCTTTCAGCAAAGTGTGGTTCCAAGTAGTTTTGCACTCTCTCCCTTCCCCTACCTTTCTCTCCCCTCTTCCTTCCCTTTGTTTCATCCCTCCTGCTGTATTTTGATGCCTTTCCCACCTCACTGCACCATGGATCACATCCCAAATGAAAATGTGGCTGTAACTATATGTGTAGTATATAGTGTGACTCACACCTTTTTTGAGTATTTTCTCAGGTGACGTG
Organism: Chinchilla lanigera; assembly: GCF_000276665.1. Lineage (NCBI taxonomy): Eukaryota > Metazoa > Chordata > Mammalia > Rodentia > Chinchillidae > Chinchilla > Chinchilla lanigera. The sequence continues at coordinate 5,227,875 of NW_004955426.1, read as the reverse complement.
GAGACCACCTGGCCATTTCAAGCATAATTACATTTTTTCTTCCCAAGGCTTTTTAATCTTTTCAAGTGTTTTCCTTTCGGGTTACATGATCTCATTTCTTAAAGAGATGCTATTCTATGGAATATTTTTCCCTTAAACCTTTCTTATTAATTTGTGGATCCAAAAATGTAAATGATATTCATAAGAGGCCATACTGGCCAATAGGAGGGGGAAAATTAATATTGTGTTTTATTCTTTCATTTAGGTTTCAATAATGTACTTTTTATACCAGCTTTCCAATTCATGTTCAGTTTCTGGTTCACTAACTCCTAAATCTATTTCAGATGCACCTGTTCATAGTCTCTGTATTGCATTGTGGTTTATCCTTGCTAAATGCCCTGGCAGAGGCTTCTTTTGAGTCTCATCCTGTTTATTTCTGATCACTTCAGCATTTAGCAATGTTAATCTGCATCCATAAAGTCTCTTGGGGGTTGGTAACTGACCACAGCTATTATGTCTATATGCTGTGCCACTGTGCAGTTATTGACGAGAAGTTTATAAAATGCACTAGACCAGAACTGACCTCTAAGGCTACTTTAAGGCATAGCTAATCTTTTAAAAATAAATTTATTTTTTGTATTTATAATATCAATGTACATTTTAGTGCAGTGAGTTGAAAATCTTTGTGTGTGTGGGTGTGAGCATGTGTGTAAGAGAAATAATCTTGTAGTTACAGTGACTACTTGTAGGTACAATGACTACTTCGCATGATTTTGTGTTTTTTCTATACTAAAATATATACACACATATACAATTCTATTAAATTGCACTCATGCTTTATATATCTGAAAGTTTTTATTATTTTGTTTGCTCATGTTGGTAAGTTTTCATTATATACTGCTTTTGTAACTGTGTAATTTTACATACAAGGTCTGAGAAGTAAAATTAGTAGCTAAAGCAACATGAACATTTTTTGATGCCAATTCTTTTAAGTGCTACATTATGAAATGCAGCCTATTCAGACGTAGAACAGGAGCTTGAGCATTTTAAGGCTTAATCAATATTCCCAGGTTGCTTATGTGAAGTACATTCCACATTCTCACTGGGAGTGTGTGCGAACGCCAAACTTGCTGTCTAGCCTCATGAGTTTTAAAGTTTTGTTTTCAATTAACTGTATAGGAAAGCTGATATTTCATTGCTTTAATGTTTATTTCCTTCATGAGTGGAGTTGAGTATCTTGTGATATTTATTTAGTCACTTGTATTTCTTTTGTGAATTGTCTGAAGAGGTCCTTCGCTCAATTGTCTGCTTTCTTTAATCACATTTCAAATATTTAACTTTTTAAATATTTTTGGAATTACTATGCATATAGGGATGAGTGTGTGTGTGCACATGTACATAAATGTTATAAATTTTTGCTCCTGTTTAGGTGAAATAGCTAGTTAATGATGCATAACAAAAGCCTCCAAAATTCAGTTATAACAATAATGCCTTGTTGTCCTCTGTGAGTAGAAAAGCACTTCTGCTGGTCATGGTGTGGTCTCTTACATGTTGGACAGGCACTGATGTGCTGACTGATGACCAGGCAACTGTGCTGTTCTCCTTCAGTGCATCAGCTTGGCTTACTCAATTTGCAGCATTCCAAGAGAGGGTTGGAACTAGAATAGAGCTATTGCTAACACATTCTGTTGGAAGCAAACCAAATTTAAGGGATAGGGAAATAGACCCCACATCTTAATGGGAGGAATGCAGATCTGACATATAGCAAATGGAAATGATACAGGGATGATATCAGAATCTCCAAATATGATATAAGGGAAATATTATAACTCCCACCCTGTTAGACGTCTGATATGCTGAGTTCATGTCCTCTAAAATTGAAAAATGCATTCTAGGAACAATGGAGGCTAAGAATAGGAAATATTTATTGAGGGATGGAAAGCTCCTGCCTGAGAGGGACGGGAGGGGACACCCAGAAAGTGGGATGCCTGAGGACCCCACTTTTCACGGGAAGTTTCACAGAACATGGCCACATGGGTACAATGTGGGTTATAGTTATGATCCACCAATAAGATTATAAGTGCAGCTGCTTAGGTAATATTGAACCAATAGGGAAAGACGTCACATAGTGATCAGACATGGAGAGAACAAAGAACTTCTCTGGTAGGTGATGGATCTGGGGGTCTTGGTTGCCCACTGAGGTGGCTGATGTCTATCTAGACTAGATGTTATCACTTATCTCACCCCATGGGGATTATGCAGGCCTGGTCCTTTTGCTGTTATTCTGAGGTCTCGCCTCCCACTGATGTATCTCCAGCCACAGTTGTGGTGTATTTTCACCTTTTGTCCTGGCTTTCTCAAGGACTGAGCCCTATCTGACTGCCTGTAATATTTCCACCTGACTCAGCTCTCTGTAGTAGTATGAAATGAAGGGAAGAATGGACAATGGAGGACTTTTTTTCCCACCTTCTACATTAAATAACTTTTCTACTGCGTCATTTTAGGATATTTCTTCATTCTTTTGTTTCAGTATTTTTCTAGGATATATTAGAATTTTTAAAAATTAATTTTACTTTTGTCTAAGTGAATATAATTTTTCTATAGTGTATGTTTAATACCTCTAGTATGTACACATTGTCCATATGACTAATAACTGCTTATTCCAATGTGAAGTTTTATTTGCCTATCACATTTTATTATCTCCTTGAAATTTTTAATCTTTAGTTCCATTGTAGCCAATTTCTGTCGGGTGCTGTTAAAGTTTGATCTGGGGATTTCCTCTTTTGCTATTTTCTGCCCCTGATTACTTGTACAGCATAACTTTGTTCCTGCTTTCAAGGCTTCCAAGAAATCTTCTGGAATGTTCTTTGAGTTTCTTTAATGAAACATCAGCTCTTTCACTCTTGGTCTGCAGGCTAATTATTCCACACTGTCTTGTTCTACGGTCCTTTGAATAAAAATCATCCATGTCCAAATCTAAGCCCTTATTTTCCTATTTCACTCAAACCTTTTCTCCTATTCTGGTGCTTTGTAAAAGCCTCTCCCCAAGGAACTAGATTTCCATGCATTTCCATCATTGACTGTGCAGTCAGAAACTTCCCAGCATTGACTATGCCAGTCTAGATGCTGAACCTTACAACCGTAAGGTTCCCTTTAAGGAGGAAGCAATCAAAGACAGACAGGAAGTAGATGCATATAGACTAAAGATTGGTACCTTGAATAGGTACTGAGTCAAACTAGAACCAGTGGAGCTCTTGTGGCTGATGCAAGGACCCATGTGATGGAACCACAAGGAACACTTGCAGCTGGCTGCCCAGCATGCTACACATTTCCCCATTGTTTTTCTCATTACTGCTTCTCCTCGACCATTTCTGTACCTGGGTGCTAGCTAATTCTGTACTTGTTCTGAACATGGTAATAAACCTGTCCTCTAGGGTTGCTGTAAAGGATGCACCCACCTGAGTCACCTGGGCCATGTCCTCAGCCAGAGTTGGTAAACACTTTGAGCTCTGGTCAGGAGGTGAAATGAATCCTCTGAGCCATTGTCTGGGTGACACTCACAGACAGAGTCAGTGGCCTCCTGTGTCTGCTTTTGTTCTTTTGTTCTCTTTGTGTTGGTGAGCTTTACCTGACCACACAGCACCTGCTACTTAAATACTGCCTCTCCCTTTTAAATGGCTCCTCTTCAGCAATAATACCTAGCACCAGAAACTGGCAAGTTAAAACTAAGTAGATGTGGTGTGTGTGTGTGTGTGTGTGTGTGTGTGTGTGTGTGTGTGTGTATTACTTCTCAGACAAGAAGTAAAGTGCTGTTTCTATTTCAGCTTCCCATAATGAAATTCCAATGTTCTCGAAATATTTGAGCTGAAAGGGATCTGAAAGATCAAGTTCAGCCTTACCGTAGAGGGATTAGGTGACTCATTCATATCCTGGGCTGGGTATTGAAAGACAGGATTCATACCCAGGTTTCCTTAATCCTCTGTCTTTTTCTTCTTCCTGCTACTCCCACTTCTTCACATTGCTTTTCTGATATTATTTTATTTTATATTGATTTTTTCTTCCCTTTCTACTACCTTAGTCCACGTTTGTTTCAGTAAAAGTACACATTTATATGTTTATTTTATTTCAAAATGGATTGAAAGTGTTTGCAGAATCTATTCCGTATTATGTAGAAAATTATAAAGCATAAGTCTAATTTACTAGTTTTTACTTCCATTTCTCCATAGAAGGTAATTATAATGGGATAATGTTATTTTGCAGTACATCTCTGTATGTTACTTTTTCCTGTTGTTTGTTTTCTTCCTTAAAAATTAATTAGGAGGTATCACCATTGGCATTAGGGTTTCATACTTCATTTAAAGAATTATTTTTAATTGTTGTGGCACTTGCTTTAATCGCCCTCCATGTGGACTGGTGTTCATTTACCCCATCCTTCCCATCTACTTCTTTAGGCAGTCCTCTTTTCAGCAGAAGATTCAAAGTACTGCTGGTTTTACATGTGTATTTTTCGGGGTGTGTGTCGTGCCGGCAATCGAACTCAGGACCTTGCACTTGTCAGGCAGGCACTTGTGCTGCTGAGCTATATCCCCAGCCCCTACATGTGTACTTAAAGGCATGCATCTGTGTAAAATGAAGGAGTCATTAGGACATATTTACCTGGAAACAAACAAAAGCCCTCAGGCATATGGATTAAAATAAGTTGTGTCTGATGGGAAAGACTCAAGAAATGATCTAGTTTTAAGGAGAATGGAAGATGCAGTGCTTAGTAAAAATGCTACGAACAAATTTGGAGTTAGTCTGTGTTTATGGTTCTGTCTCTGGCAATGACACTAAAGTTGACTTGTGATGTCATTTCTGCCCTATTAATTACTGAATAAATCTGGAGCACACCTTCAGCATTCCTGACTCTTTTCAGCGGCAATTTCTGGGTTATTTTCATTGGTGACACTACTGTTTCCTTTTGTCCTTTTGTGTCTGCTTTTTTTTAGGTGTCCTGTCATCAGGAGAATGTTTGCCAGAACTAGGAATGTTTTGTTTTTTTTAAAAAAAGATTTCTCCCTACATTTAGTAGCATCCTGCACTGATTATTTTCTATAACCACCCAGCTAAAATCTCTACAGAAGTGTGTAAGACAATAAAACTATATTTATCGTGCCCAAATATCACCAGCACAACATTATAATATTCTAATTTGTGAGCATATTTAGTATAGCAAAAGTGTTCAAATTTAAACTCTGCATGCCCAGGCTTAGTGAAGCACTGATGATCTTCATTGGTCAGTAATATGGACCACTAGTTAGCAAAAATATGAAGAAATCTAGTTGTGTGTGTGTGTGTGTCTGTGTATGTGTGTCTCTGTGTGTGTATTGCATGTCTGTTTGAAATTTATAGTTGTTATATTAGTTAAGCCATTAGCTAATGAAATATTAGCTGAGAGATGGACCAGATTTCCAAAGCTGAATTTGGTTACATTAGACTTGTTAAAATGAGGCTTTACCTATTTTTACCTAGTGCAGTTACACAGACTCTTAGCAATAAACATTAATCTCTCATTTAGAGAGAGATCTCTCATCTCTGTAATTGGCATCTCTGTTGGTTTTCTAGGAAATATGTCTTGAAATGTTCAAAAAGGAAAGAGATGGAAATTTTATCTATTTTGAATTTTTGGGCACAAATTTAACTGTATACTCTTTCATTTTCATTCATTTCTTTTTTGATCTTTGTCTTATGATCCACATAAAAATAAAAGTTAGTTGGAAAGCATTATCATAAAATGACCCCAGGACAAATAATTCTGTGATTTGGTGGGATGAATATGAATGTGCAATCACTATTCCTCCATTGAAACTTAAAAATAAATTCAAGAAAGTTATTATACTATATCACTCACGTCTACAGCTAAGTTTTACAAAGTCTTTGCTGAAACTCAGTATAGAAAAAAAGTACTGCTGAGCTAGCAAGTTGTTTGAAACACAGTTTACTTAATTAAGGCATAGTGGGAATAAAATAACTCTAATATAAATATTTTTGTTTGAAAATCTTTATATTAAGTTACACTAAATTTGGTGTAGCTATTTCAATATAAACATTTGATGTGTAAATAAAGTTTTCTCCTTGTAAACTGTGTTTTATCAGAAAAAAAAAGACACAAAGTGCTCTGTAGGAAAAAAGAAAAAGCTAGAAGATGTTTTTCTTGAGAAAAGTCAAGAAAGTATAACCAGTAAACAGTGATAATGATGAGAGGTAGATGATGGAAACTATTCCCAGCCCTTCCCTTCACAACCATGAATAAATGTCTTTGGCAGTCTCAACTTGTAAGGCACCCATGTCTTCAGAAACTCAAAGAAAAAGCATTGTGTGCAGGTGCACAGCAGAGGGACCGTTCCTGACAGTTTCGTGGCAGCTTCACCCACGGTGGTGAGCAGAGGATAAGTCTGTTGCCACACTGAAGGATGACCCGTGGCTAACGTTAGAGCCCTCTAGAGCCAAGCCTATTTTCTAGTCAGCCCTAGCCAGTCAAGGGTTCATGGGCCTTCCTTGTGCAAAAACAATAATGTGGCCATGTACATATATAAACAAAAGACAATTTTGAAAATGAGGACTAGGCACCAAAGGGCAGAATAAGTTAATGTCTAACGTTTAAATGTCCACCTGGCACTGATGTTTTGTGAATTGCCGGCAGGAGCAGATGGCCAAGTTTGCTCACATTTTCTTTCTAAATTGTTGACTCAATTTTCTTATGGACTTATTTTTCTTATGGACCTTGAATGACACATTTGAAGTGATGTTTACATTTACACCACACGTGTGCGCGCGCGCGCACACACACACACACACACACACACACACACACGAGAGTTCAGTATTTGACCAGTGAACTAAAATTCATTCCACAGAAGTTATTTCTATTTTCAGGGACTTTTCCCACACCACCTGCTCCTCGTAAGGATTATTTCCCTGGGTCACTCCAGGTTAGAATCACTTAAATGGTAACAGAAAAAATCAGATTCTAATTCTCTGGCTCATGTCCCTTATTCCTATAGTGGCATCAGGTACAACTTCAAATCCTTTCTGGGTATTTCTGAGTATCCCCAGAAGTTATCCCAGTGGGCTTAAATGGATTGGCAGCTAATAACTGTTCAGCAATTTACAGAGCTATAAAAAGTACTCTGCTACAGCCCCCGGTCTGCATTTGAACCGCCTGCAGACAAGAGCTGCTCTGCTGGGTCCTTTTACCCTACGGGAATGAGAGCTGCTGAGTCACTCACTGAGCCTTGCAGTGCCAGTAGGTTTCTGGCAGCCCTCAAATAGCCAGGCTGCATCGCTCCAGAACACCATCCTTGGTGTGTTTGGTTGTGCTTCCTTTGATAGTGTGGTGGCCTTTAGTTATGGCCTCTTAAGGAAGTTTCCACTAAGATAGTTGTAGCCTTTTGAAGTACATGTAGCTTTCATCAGCTCTGCTAGAAAGCAGTCACCCTGTGGGTTTTGCTGGTGGTGTGGGACAGGTTTAGAGAACCAATGGGAAGTGGTAGAAGAGGAGGCTAGAGAGCTACTGGAGGTTTCCAGAGCTGGGGATGTGGAAGATGGGGTGTATCAGTCAGTGTTTTACTGGAGAAACAGATATAACACAAGATGTACAAATTATAAGAAATTGCAAGATTGGCTTATGACCCTCAGCCAGAGAGTTGTACGGGGAAGCATGCAGAGGGTGTCTGCACACTGAAGACCAAAGGAATCAGTCCAGGGTCTGGAGTTAACTGCAGAGTTCCGTGCAAGTCCATACCAGGAGGCCGATGAGTCTGCGATGGAAGGCTGAAGGATCCAAGGTGGAAGCCGAAGAGTCTGCACTAGAAGCCAGGAGACTAAGTCCAAGCTGAAGGTGAAGACTGGAGCTCCTCCAAAAGGAATGGAAGTACCTCTGTCCTTCTTCCTTTCCTTTTATATTATCTAGGTGATGATCCACCCTAGG
>NW_004955426.1:5213741-5219801 GCF_000276665.1 Chinchilla lanigera | reverse complement strand
CTTGTTCCTGGGCAAGTAGGGAGGGAGCACATGGAGTAGACACCTTGACCCCTTTCTGATTCCTTGCTATGACTTTCTGAAGTCCACTTCATTAGCACCATTCCACCAGAAGTTGAGCAGAGGAGCTCATGTGTTTGAGAGCAGGGAGAGGGAGACAACTGCAGGTCTGGAGGACAAAAGGAGAGTACTTGGCGCATGACCTCCTCATTCTTGCTGCCTGCCAGGCATGGTCCTAGGAGCTGGGTCAGAGTAGAATCTGCAGAGCAGATGTCCTGTTATGAGTTGCAGTTGTGGTGGTTGAAGCCCTGTTAAGAAGACAGCTACTCATGCAAAAACTGTCTGCTGTGCTGACCAAGGTAGTTCACTTGACCTGTCCAATGTGCTGATCTGTCTAGTTGTGCTATGCATTAGTCAAGAGAGGTTAGGTGTGATGTGGGACCAACCTCAGTCTCAGTGGCTTTATCTAATAGGAAGTGCTGCTTACAATCCTGTTTCTTGCTGAGAAAACCTCTGCAATTCAGAGCCTCCAGAGTCACCACAAAGGACAGAGAAGAGAAAGAGAGGATCATGTATGATGATGACATGGTCAGTCCTGGCCTGACAAAGTCTGATCACTCACTGCGTATTGACCATGTAGTCACACTGCTCCACCCTGACTGCAGAGAAGGGCAGCATGTTTGAAGATCATTAACTGTCCAAATAGTTTCTGAATCCCAATCCTGGCATGGCTGTGAGTGAGCTGGGCCTCCTCACACACACTCTTGGAATACTCAGCCGTGTCTGTTTAATATTCACTAAGTCCTGTTGTCCAGGAGTCTGCATCATACCATGTGACACCTGGATAGTAATCAGTTACTGTAGCTCTGCTGCCTTACCCCCATAATCTGTTAGGTGAAACAACCATGGGGAGATGCTTTTTAAATTATTTCTGATTGTACTAAGATGATGCAAGCAGGTAGATTTATGTTGTTATTAAAGATTTATGAGTCTTTAAAATATTCTGCCAATTTTAATGCTTAAATCAAGTGGTTAATTTGAGTCTTTATAAAATATCTATGCCTATTAAAAGTTGGTGTTAGAAAAGCAGGGCTTTTGAATATGCCCCTTCTTAAGACTGGAACAAACAGTGAGTTGTATTATGGTAAGTAGTTCATGGTGTGCATTGATTTAAAAAGTCAGTGCTCATCAAAATGCAGCTCTACATGTTTCACTGTGTGAGAAACAGAAATAGAAATAAATTTAAATAGAAATATCTAAAATCCTGTACACAGGACCAGAGAAAAAATCTAATGTTATTTAGATTTTCTTGCTGAAAGAAATTTAGAAGCTCCATATCCAGTAGTGGTATTTTTTCCTATTATTATAAGTAGTTCTTATTTTAAAAAATGTCTATACAGGGCATAAAAAAGCCAGTTATTATAATAAAAACAGCATCAAAGAGAGGCTTTGTGCACATAAGAACCTAAATTTAATTCCAAATGCAAAGTATTATAACTGTGAATAAGGAACAAAATAATTTGTGTATTAAATACTAGTTTATCTGCCATCATTTTCTAGTAAATGATTTTATTGTTAATCACTGGCATTTATATGACATATTCTTGGCATTTTATTTCAGAGAATTGGTGAGCACTATGTAAACAGAAAATTGTTTTAATTCTAGATTCTTTTTCCTTTATATGTTGTATCAATCCATTTTCTGATGCTATAACAAAATAACTGAGCCTGGATACTTTATAAGAAAAGAAATTTATATTTAGCTCACAGTTTTGGAGGTTCAGAAGCATGGTGCCAGCATCCTAATGAGCAGCCTGCTTCACTGTGTCATCTTATTTTTTTTTAACAATTGATTCTCATAGAACTTACTCTGAGAAATCAGCATTAATCCCTTTTGAAGAAAGTACTCCCAGTAACCAACTTACCTCAAACTAGCCTCTGTCTCTTGCAGACTTTTCCACTTCTCACATTGCTATACGGAGAACCAGGATTCCAAAACATGAATTGGGGGGGCACCCTCAAATCACAGCCTATGCCAAGGCGTCCATGGCTCTTTCACCCACCACCCAACTTAAAATCCTCTGTGATTATGTTACAGTGATAATAATAATAATAATTAATACTTCTCTCTTGATTAAGTAGGTTCTGATACTTACCAGGCACAATAACTGTGAGTCAAAGTGATTTTATTTAAGAATTCCAAACTAACAGCTCTAACCATTAAGAGATTCATCTAAACCCTTTTTTAAATGGTCATTTACTATGGTTACATTTTAAAGATCTTCAAGCAAGAAGTCGTGTTCATCAATCAGAATGAGAAAATCCTTATCCCATCCACTTAGTATTTTTCAGATTTCAAGGACACCATGCTTTTGCTATGTCTTTCTTCTCACCAAATAAGGTAAAAGTGCAGGTTATCCTACAAGCTTTCTGATGTTTATTACCTTAACCTGTAAGGCATTTGTGTTAAATTTTCTCTGGTTTATTTCCATAGCGTTATTCTCCCTCTTAGTGCATCTGCAGTTAGATTTTCCCCGAATTTTGGCACATACTCTGGGTTTCCTGAAATAGTTAACTTTGATACAGTAATGAAACTGTGGTCAGTATGAACTTATGTACAGTCAGCGTTCACCATTGCGAACTTATGTACAGCCACAGTGCACCAGAGTCCGTGGAGGTGCCAGTCCTGAGGTCCATTTCTGAGGGCCAGGGTTGGGACTAGATTCTTACAGAGCAGCCCATGCATTGCTGTGAAGTTAACCCCATACTCTAAAAGCTACATGGCCAGAGGCCACTTTGGGGACTCTTTATCACACTGGGAGCTCCAGGATAGGGATAATAACAGGATTTATTGAACGTGAACCATGTGCTATCACATTCTAGAACAGTTTCATCTATTATTTTCGGTCCATGCAGCACCAGCTTTCCAAGTGTTTAATAATGGATCGGCTTTGGTACCCGGTGTTCAGTTCAAATGTCAAATGGTCTTGAATGTGCTGTCAGCAGAGTGCTGCCCTTAGCCTGATGTGACACAGAGGGGTTGTCAGGGGCCTGTTGAGTTGCTGCTGGCCATTACAATATGTGAATTCACATCTCCTTCAGGATCGCATAACTGACAGGAGACTGAAAAATATTTCTTCAAAGAAGCCTGCTATTGAAGGCAATTATTTTATGCAAAATCAGATCTTAACACAATAAGAGCATAACAAAGTTGGTGCCCCTGGTGCTGGTGCAGCTGTGCTTCTGTGAAGAACAATGACAGTCTAGTGAGACTTGACAAACATCAACCAAAAATGCAGAAATGATTGAGATGATTAGAAATATGAGAAGATACCTTCTATTGTTAATTATGCATCTTGTTCCCAAGTGTGTTGCACTGATGATAGAAACTAATGATCCTATAAACTGAGCATCCTGAAACTTGAGCTTTGAGACTCTTAGGGAACCACAAAGAACTTCCTAGGGTATCACTAGATAGTTGAGGTTACTTGGAAAATTCATTTTCATCTGTTGGATAGCTGGTGAATTACTAACTGGAAGCAGCTCATGGATTCCGTGCTGGCACATGCCTTTTGGTGATGTCATACATTTGTGAACTTAGATTATAGTGGTTATGATAAAAAATGAGTTCTCGAAAATCACAGAGGTGCAGGGAATATAGATGTCAGTATTTCACCAAATTGCCACATTTGAGAAACTGTTTATTACTCAGCAGGTTTATGCATCCTGTTACAAGTAATGTTGGTCATCTAATAATGACAATTTAGGTTTATTGTTAAGGAATACTAATTTAAGTTGTTGGACCTAACAATTTGATAAATAGAACTGTAAGCTATTTCTTTTGTCCTATTGAACTTTGTGAGAAGATTTACTGTGACATTAAGGATTCTATGGAACAAAATAACCTGGCATCCTTGGGTTTAAACTCACATTAACAAAACATTTTCAAAGTTTAACACATAACCAACCCTTGTGTTTTTTTTCTGTAAAGAGAGTTAAAATCATATTTAAGAAGGGAGGAATATTTTTTATTCATGTGCCTTGAGTCTTTTTGGAGGTCTTATTAAAAGGTGATGGTTTTAGGGGGCTGGGGATTTAGCTCAGCGGCAAAAGCGCCTGCCTGGCAAGCGCAAGGTTGTGAGTTTGGTTCCCGGTACCGGAGAAAAACCAAAAACCAAAAAAAAAAAAAAATAAAAGGTGATGGTTTTAACAATGTCTAGAGATTTGTATTAGGCCAAGTTTAGGTTTGATATTGAGGTGCTGATTCCCTAAATTGGTGATTGAATTCTCCAAAATTGTGGGTATCATGGAATTTAATTTGATTATGTAACTGAGATAAATTGGGCAAAGGGCACTCTCCAAACCCTAAATTTCCTGCAGGTGTCAGTGGTGTGAATGGATGTGAAACTTTTTTGTGGCAGTACCTTCTGTTATTTCCTATGGAAAATAAATCACATGCCCAGTTTTTGACTCCATTGGTAGAAAACTTTCCACATGTTGGTCAGCTTTCTCATTGCTGGGACAAAATACCTGACATTCACAGCATTACAGAAGAGAGGTTTAATTTGGCTCGTGATTTTGGTGTTTCAGTTCATGGTTAGCTGGCTGTAAGGCAGAAATGGGATGGTGGAATGTAACAGTAGAGAAAAACTGCTCACTTCGTGACAGGAAGGAATCAGAGAGAGAAGGGAGGAGCTAGGGAAGAAGACACACCCTCCAAGGTCCTGTCCCCAGTGACACTCCTCTTCCAGCCAGCCCTACTTCCTAACAGCACATTCAGCTGTGAACTCATCACTGGTTTAATCCAGTAAGGAGTCCAGCACCCGTATGGTCCCTTCACCTTCTGAAAGCTCTGATACTGAACACAGGAGACATTTTGGGAGTGTTTTACATGTAAACCATACACATGTCTGTTATGTGGCCTGATTTTCAGATCCTTGTACATTCTCATTGGCAGTTATTTCCTTCTGGACTCTCCTGGATTACTGAAGAATAGATTTTTTTTTTTTTGTCTAAATTACCAAGTCTCACTTTTGAGTTCAGGTTGAACTCAACTTCCTAAAATTCCCTCTCCATATTCTAAAAGCAATACAACCAAGAGCACTGTGTGAACTACTTTTCCTTCTCTGGAACAGAAATTCCAAAAGTACATACATCAACCATAGTCCTAGGGTCATATCTCCTCCTTTGTCAATTGTTCTAGCTAGTCTATTCTGTAAGTGACTTTACATAGATACTCCTCTTCATTATGAACCCCCAGTTCCCAGGTAGCAGGTTCTCATTTTCATTTTCCAGCATTTTCCTTATAACTTCTTACTAGTTATTTTACTGTTCTCAGTGCATTCATCCTCCCATCCTAGGTCACTCTTACAGTGAGCATACTTCACTCTCATTGTCTCCTGAGTTCAAATATTAACCCCTTTAAAGATTTATACTTGATAACTTTGTAAACATCAAAACCTGATATGCTGCTATGCTATTTGTTTTAGTGGACTCTGCTGTGCTTTTCCTAAGCCCTTCAGATTTTAGTATCCTGTCCCAATGACCAAAATCTACCTGCATGTTGTTGTTACCACATGCTGGCTTGTGAAAAGTAGGTCTTTCCACCTCGACAATAAAGAAGGCTTGTGACTTTTTTTTAATATGACAAAGTTGCACATGCCAAAAGTTGTCTCTTGTAAGTTCATTTTCATCCTGCAAATTCTGCCAAATAATGACATTACAATGATACTGGCAATGTCACTGCAGATAACTGTAAGATAAAAATTCATGGTTCCTGGCTTTGTGTCCTGTTGTAGAAAAATGTCCTCACAAAGTTCAAATAATTGCACAATTCTCTGTAACCCAACCATGCAATCCAATCAAATGAAACCTTAGGAGTTCAGTGACCAGTAGGTGCAGGATGTAATGCAGCATGGGGTGTTAGGTCTCATGAGATGCAGCAACACAGTGCCAAAACCGAGCATCTTTTTTTTTTTATTTTATTTTAAAGATAAGAGGAGGGAAACATTAACAGACATACAACATTTTACAACATATCACAAGCACAATACAGACAATACA
>NW_004955426.1:5125121-5213161 GCF_000276665.1 Chinchilla lanigera | reverse complement strand
TACCCAGCAGGGGGATAGCTGGGTTGAATGGGACCTCTAAACCTAGTTTTTGGAGGAATCTCCAAACTGATTTCCACAGTGAAAACCGAGCATCTTAAATAATGGAAATTGATTGAGTTGTGGTTCAAGATGCTAGAAGCGTGGGGTTAAGGTGTTGGCAGAATTGTGAAAGAAGGGCCTGAGCCAGTTGTCTGTCCTTGGTGTTCAATGGCTATCTTCTCCTGTGTCTTCATAAGGTCTTCCCTCTGCATCTGTGCCCCTTTCCCACTTCTTACAAGGAAGCTTGTGGCATCAACTCTGAAAGAACAACCCACTCAGTGTTGGAAATAAATGCAGACCCAAGGCGGTACCCACAGTCTTTGTGGCTGAGTGAGGCATGGCTTTTGAGATGGAATCCCCTCAGGGAATGGGGAACTGAGTCCTGGTCTTATCCCTCTCACACATCCCAGCCGGCTGAGTCATCAGAAGATGCCCTCTGTTCTGAAGTGGGATCGCACAGCTCCACATCCCTCACCTTGCTGCTAGGGATGTGTAGTCCACAGTAGGGAAGGAGTGAGTGGGGACCTCTGAGGAACAGGGAGGTCAGGACCACTAGCCCATGCAGTGTCATGAGAAGAGCCTAGAGAAAAGGAGGAGAAACGTGCAAGGCTGAACAGGGGTCCAGACTGTGCAGAACAAATCCACCATTAGACACAGTAACAAAAAAGCCATTTGTGGAACTTACAGCATTGTGTGATACTTTTTGTCCTAAAGATATTTTCCATAGGTGTCACTTATTTCTACTGGGCTTTTGAAGGTAGTAAATACAAAGACCGCATAAGTGCTGAGCACTGGTGTGTTGGCTTGCTGACCGAAAGAAGATCCTGGATTACCAGACATGAGGTGGGAAGACTGGCTTTCCCTATGGATGTGAGAGACTCAAGCCTTCTCCTTGGAAAAGAACTTTCTCCCAAGAATCATGCCCTGTGCATTGCCTGCGGGTGGAGGCAGAAGGAATGATCAACGTTAAGGCCTCCCAGAAAAGCGTGATATTAGAATATGAGGACCCATAAGTTTCCTTTTGTCAAAGTTCTGGATAAAGCTTTGGGAGTGTATATAGATGAGGAAGGGCAGGTACATCAGAGGTAAACTTCCCATGGTAAAGCAATCCTCCTGCTTTTTATCCATGTACCTTTATAGAAAAATAGTTAAATTTTTTGTCTGCTACTTTCTGTGAGTATTAGAGTAAGGATAATAGCACTAATGAGCTGAAGCCCACAGTGTACCTAGAACTGTATGTAGTAGAGGACACATAGTCACAAAGTTAGCATCACTATTATTGACCGCTGTATAATTATAATATTAAAGGAAGGATTGATGGAGTAGTGGGGATAAAAGCTGACTATCTCAGTATGAATGCATCTATTTTATTAGGCGTGTTTTAGTCACTTTCTCATCATTGGGACAAAAATTACTGGCACCTATAAATTAAAAGAGGAGCAGTTTACAATATTCACTCAGAGTTTCGGTGGGTTCAGTCCATGGGCAGTCTGGTCCAAGGTAGGAACTGCGCGGTGGAAGTCAGAGGGAAGCTGCTCACATCTTGGTGGCCAGGAAGCAGAGAGAGAACGTGGGGACAAGAATACACCCTTCTACCTCATACTCCCAGTAACCCACCCTTTTATGGGCAGGTCTTACCTTCTAATAGGGGATTCATCAATGAATTAGTCCAGTGATGAGAACAGCACCCCATGATCCCACACAAGACCATTAGGGGACATTTTCCACTAAACCACAACAAGAAATAAGAGCTTGGTCCTTACTTTTTGGATCTCTGAGTGGACACTATTGCCTGACTTTGTATCACAGCCATAGTGCAGAACAGCACTGGTGTGATACTCACATGCTACTTGAACCTTGTGTGTATAGGAGAACTTGAAGTTATTCAGGTGTCCATTCAAAATGTCACTTCTTTGATGATGCCTTTTGTCATCTCTGAACCTATAGAAAGGACCTACTGTCTACCACTTCATCAACCTATATTTTTATAATAGTTATTAAGGGCTGGGGATTTAGCTCAGCGGCAAAAGCGCCTGCCTGGCAAGCGCAAGGTCGTGAGTTTGGTTCCCGGTACCGGAGAAAAACCAAAAAACAAAAACAAAACAAAACAAAAATATATAATAGTTATTAGTGTTTTATATTTTTAGGTTTGTTTCAGTTCTTTATCTAGGTATTTATGTAACCAATATATATTGTGCTCCTACCACGTACTAGGCACTGTGTTAGTTACTTGAGACATAAGCATGAGAAAAACAAGAGAAAGTCTTGGTCTTCACGGGACCTGTAGTCTAATGGGAAAAACAAATTGAAAATAAATAAGTAAATGTATAGTAAATATGGTAGATGGTGGTAGATGGTGATTGAGCCCTATGCAAGAAAACCAAGAAGGACTTGGCAGGAGTAGGTGTGTGGGTTTGCACATCTCTGCAATGTGCTGAAGGAAGGCTTCACATCCTTGGAGGATTGGTGGATGGCAGTGGGCAGAAATCTGCAAGGAGAGACGCATGTGGCTGCTTGGGTGAGGAATGCTCAGTAGGATCCTGGGTGGCAAGTGCAAAGGCCTCAAATGCAAAATGGACTTTCTGTGTTCATGAAACCATAGGAGGTTGGCTTCACAGAGACAAAATGGGAAATGGGACGTCTTGATTTGCTTTTGCAACATAGAAAAATCATAGCAAACTTGATGGCTTAAAACAGTCACCATTTTCTTTGTCTCATTTCTTTGTTAGCATGCTGGGTCAGCTCTGCCAGTCTGTTCATCTGTTGGTCTGGACTGGGCTCCCTCACTTGCCCCTCCCAGCAGGCAGGCAGCTTCATACTGGTCAGCAGTAGGGTTCCCAACTAGGGTGAATTATCTCTGGTCCGCATTGATGTCTCGTCCTCCAGCCAGTTATCCCATGCTTGCTCACACATCTGGTCACTCTTTTGGCAAAGGCAGTGCACCAGCCAAGTGTGGCTTCATGGACCGAGGTAGCTCCTTTGCCTCTTGATGAGTTGCCCCAGGGAGAGCCACAGGGTGTGAAGTAGAGAATTGTGGAATCTCCTGGGTTGTAAGTTTGTATTTCACTCATCATGCCACTTGTACATAGAAGCTGAAAAACCATTGGGTTTTGGAGCAGAGCTTTAGCCTGATAAGACTCAATAATCGAAAAGCATTTTTCTAGTTGCTCTGTGGAGAAGAGACTCCAAAAGAGTAAAGTGGAAGCCACATGATCACATGGAAGGCTGTTGTAGTCATCCCAATGAGACGCAAGGGTGACTTGAGTAGGGTGTTAATGACCACATTCCAGATACACCCCACTTTCTTCTCCCCCACCACCTGAGTCAGTGCTTCTTGTGGGCAAGGACTGCTGTGTCCTTCGCAGCATGCCAGCACTAAGGACCGTGGATGGCATGTGGAAGATACTGAGTGCATATTGGTTAAACGAATGAACAAGTGAACCTGTGGGGCTTTAAATTTTTTATATCAAGTTGCAGAAACCAAGTAGAGCCCCACTCTAGGAGATGCCTCCAAGCAGGAGACACCTTAAGCCAGGGCAGCTCGTGCCTGTGGCCCAGATGCAGGCCTCTACCAGCTGTCCTTGTCCCATCTGCCGGGATGGGGGTGCCCTTGAGTTAAGCACGTAGCAGCATCTGTGCAGCCACAGAGCCTGGGGATGCATTCATGAAGGGTTGTTCCATGATGCATTTTAAACTCCTTCACTTTACTTCATTGCTGTTTGCATTGTTTATTTGAACCTGTAGATTGAATTGTTTTTACTTCTATAAACAGAAGTCTGAAACGTGGAACCTTGAGATTTTTTTTTTCTTTAGAGGAATAGCTGGAATAAACTCAGAATCTGACGTCTTTCAATGGTATTGCCACCATGTTAGCAAACATAGTTGTGCTGGCTGGTAGGACCTTGGCTTCCTCACGCATGTTGTGTTCATGAATAGGCATCTTTATCATTTCACAATCTCAGCGTTTCCCCTTATCATGGCTCTGAGAATTTGGAAAACCAATTTTCCACCCAAGTCCTGTGTCGGGTAAAGAGCTGTGGTCTCCACATGTGGTCTCTCCCCTGTGCCCAGGCCTGTACCCTGTTCCTGCCGTCAGCCCCACTGGGGGCTCAAAACTTTGTCCCTCACTTCCTTGTTTTCCTCATCACTTGCAAGTGCCTCTTCTCACTTAGATTATTTCCTAGGGTAGTTATGTAAATTACATAGCTCTTTCAGTGGGAATGGTGACGTGTGTCCATAATCCCAGCATTCTAGGAGGTGAAGTAGGAGGACCACAAGTTCAAGTCCAACCTGGGCAATTTAGCAAGGCCTTGTTTTAAAATGAAAATAAAGAAAAAGGATGAGTATGTAGGTCAATGTGAATGTCCCATGTATATATTCTCTCCCTTATGATGTATACATCCCATTTGTGAGATATATTAATACATATGTATCTGTCCCTCTTTTTTGCATCTTGAATGCTGCCTTATTGAATTATATTTGTTTTTCAAGTCTATCCTACGTGTGCTTCTAATTTCTTTAAAATTTTATTTTAAAGGGAAAAGAACAGAAACAAAATGACAAAGAGACAAAAATGAAAGAACAGAAAAACAATCGAAGTGATACAGAATTTCACAACAAGATGATAGGGAATTAAGAGTGGTTGTTATATTACATATTGTTATCTTCAAAGTAGTTGCTCAGAAATTGTGTAACAGAAAAAGCTAAATCCCTAATAAATGAGCTTTCCCTGAACCCAGGTGCTGCTCTAGTTCTTTTCCCCAGCCAATTTCCTTAAGAGTATCATCCACACCGAACTGTTTCTGCCTCTTAACTTCCCTGTGATTATTTAACCTTCTCTAAGCCAGTTTGTCCTCCCTTGCTTTCCTGAAACTGCTCTTGCCGAAGCCGACCATGACCGGAAAAGTTTTCTTCAGGGATGTCACTGTGACCTGGCAACCCATGTCCTCCTCCTTCCCATGAGTTTTTGAGTCTTCCCTCCTAAGTTCCCTTTATCTCTGGGTGCTCAGCTTTGTTTTGTTTTTGTGTTTGCTTTTAAAAAAATCCTGATGCGAGTTGAATGTGGTGATTCTTTCATGCCCATAAATCTTACTATCCTACTTGACATCTTGTCTTGCATGGTTGACAGGAATTTCAGTGGACCATCTCTACAGCAGAACTCGTGGTCTTTGTCCTAAAATGTCTTCTTCCTCAAGTCTCTCTGTCTCAGTGGACTGCATCTCTGTTCACTTGTGCCTTCTCCAGCCACTTGTGGTCCAAATCATCACGCCTTCTTTTGAGACCAGCTGAATGACCTTCTCCATGGGATTCCTGTTTCTTTGCTGCTCAGATCCATGTGAAAGAATGGTCAGTTTTTGCGTTAAAACCTTTCAGCAGGTGCTTTTCCAGCGAGATAAGCAGAAAATCTCATATGCCTTTAGGAGGACTGAAGGCCTTTTTGCTCCCAGCCGTGCCTGCTTCTTTGAGCTCATGTCGCTTGAATGGCTCTTTCTCCTGCCACATTGTGTCAGTGCTTCTCTGAGTACCTTAGAATTGCCCCAGGTGCTGAAGTGCTGTCTGCCAGGAATACCTGTGAATCTTACCCATCCCTCAGCTCCCAGGATAAACAGCTATTACGGTCTGGATCTTACGACCATATGCTAAAGATTTGGTCAGCTGCCTGTGCTGCTGGGAGGTAGATGAAATTTTAGGAGGTGGGGCCTAGAAGAAGTAGGTTAGGTCACTGGTGGTGTGGCCTTGAAGAGGTTCCACCTTCCTTCTCTTTTTCTGTCATTCTTCTCCTTCCTCTTGTCCTCTTCCTTCCCTCCTCCTCTGCCATGAGATTAACAGGTTCCTTGCCACGTGCCCTTGGCATGAGGTACTCTGCTGCCGCAGGCCCAAAAGGAATGGGCCAAGTAACCATGGACTGGAGCCTCTGAAACCATGAAGCAAAATAAACATGTTCACCTTTAAGTTGCTTATCTTAGGTATTCTGTGACAGTGACAGAATGTTGAAAGACACAAATACTTTTTGATCAAAGAGGCTCCCCTGAACCTTAAAATTAGGTGAGTTCTTCTTCTCTCCTTCCCAATGGCCTGTGCAGTCACATGGCTCTTACCACCATTCCAGTGACATGCCTCTTCCTTTGTGTCATTTTGCTGTGACATCCATGTCTTCCTCTGGTCTAAACTGCACAGGAATGGGGTCTTGCCTCCTTTGCACTGAGGTGTATATGACCAGCTGGACGTAGCGACAGGACATAGTGACTGCTAAGTTACTACAGGATGAATGAATGGATTTTCCTTCATGTGGGTCCAACTTCAAAAGTTGTCTTGCAACAGCACTGCCTCGGTGGTCACTGCTTTTAAAGATATATACAGCTAGTTCAGGAGTGCAAGTAAAGAAGCCAGTCAGGAAACATGTCTCCCCAAATGAATCAGTTTAAGAAAAGTTTGCATCATTTTATCAGATGGCTTTAAAAGGTTAATGAATAAATGTGCCAAGTGGGAGGCTGGAAATAAATAATTCACGGCATCCCAAATGAACCATGTTATCGCACAGCCAATTCAGTCATATTTTATTTATCTCCATATTGAAGAAAATCAATTTGAGAAACTTCCTGAGCGGTTCTGGTGCTCAGCTACTTGCTTTTTTCTGCGTGTTAAGTTAGATGATTCTTTTCTGACAGAGCAGCTGGGAGGCTCATCTAGTCTTCAGTCTTGTTACTGACTGCTGTACTTGCCCCTGTGGTGTTTGAGAGTTGATCTTTCCTAGTGGGTTTCTAGCCAGCAACCTCAGTAACTGCTCTGAAGTTCTAAATCACAGAGTTTGTCCTCCTCAAATGTTTGCCTAGGTAGCTTGAACTCTTCTGGAGGTGTAATTCCTGTGCTTGAAAAAAGCCTTTGCACCTCCCACTGTTTGACCCTGCCGTGGCAGACAGTTTCACTGAAAACAACTTCTGTGACAGAGATGCCCTGTGCATTTCCCCCAAGTCCAGTTTCTCAAGCATTTGTCTGTAGTTTCAGGTATTTTTGTGTAGCTGCTCATTGTTAATTGAGGC
Organism: Chinchilla lanigera; assembly: GCF_000276665.1. Lineage (NCBI taxonomy): Eukaryota > Metazoa > Chordata > Mammalia > Rodentia > Chinchillidae > Chinchilla > Chinchilla lanigera. The sequence continues at coordinate 5,206,082 of NW_004955426.1, read as the reverse complement.
TATATTTTTGAATTCTTTCCAAATACGCCAAAATGTGATGTCATCATACATGGTAGGCCAATAGAAGCTTTTACTTATTTTAATTGCAATAACCTCAGGTTAATGTTTCAAGAATCACTCTACACTTTTTTTTTCCTATGTTTTACACTTTCAAAGACAAAGTGAAACCAGTAGACCAGCATTTGTTTCTTTTAGAGTTCATGTGGTAGTAGAGGCTGTTTTCCTAAATCACCTGTAATAACAGTTCTCTGCAATCTGGGAGTGAAGGTGACACTGAACTCAGCAGTTTGAGATATTCACAGTGGTTTTGATGAAATTGGAAGCAAGAAAAATTGGCCATTCTCAGCACCTTGCTGGATGGGCACATGTGTGGAAGTGGTACCTTGGATGCCCTGTATTGCCCGGGACAGATAATCTCCCAGATCCTGGATACTGAAGTGTGATCAGTTTCATTTCATACAGCTAGATCCAACTTGGTGGTTGTAGTTCCACAGACAGATAGTCAAGCAAACCCTTGCATGATTGAAATGCTTTATTTGAGTTACTAACTTCCAGAAGAGTATTCATTGATTTGAGAAAAAAAAAAAATGATTCTATCACCTGCATTGTATCTTCTGGAGGTCACTAGTGAGTACCTGTTTGATCCAAAGCCTGAATCATGCCACTAAACTCCTGGTATCAAACTCCCAGTAATTCTCAATCGCATGACATGCATCCTGACCTGCTCTTGGAACAGTATCTATTTAATTAATTTAAAATTTTTTTTTTCAATTTTGCGGGAGTAGGGATTGAACCCCTGGCCTTGTGCATGTGCTGTGTACCCCTCACCTACACCTCTAGTCCTGCTAGAGTATTGCCAAAATATTAGGTTCCCACAGAGGGGTGTACAAGAACATCTAAAAGTGCTTTCAGTAAAAAAAGATTCATATGTAGAAAAGTGAACCATCTCTGAATTTCATTTTAGCTCATGCAAAACTTTTATGCATGTCTTTTTATTCCTTTCCTCCTGCCCTGTGTATTAAAAACTCTCTATGACTGCTACCACTTAAGCTTTCTGAGTGTGCTTCCAGAAAATGTTCCTCCCCATGCACGCAATTTCTTCTATCCTGACTCCAATCTTCCAGGGCTCTTGATTGGGATTTACTGATGAGTTTATTCTTTCCTCACAAGCTTGACAGTGCTCTCGGGCCGAGGAGGAAGTCAGCAGCAGCAAATGGGAGAGGGAGACACACAGGAAGAGAGTTAAGTGCATATGTAATGCAAGTGCAGAGGAGGAAATTGACAAATTAAGGACCCAGAGGGCACTCGTTACAAAGTGATGGTCTAAATTAGACTCACAAATTTTGTCTTAATAAGTAGATTGCCTACATATTTCATTTTGTTATTCTTCCTGCAAAACGCTCTTACAAAGCCTTGCCTCAGCTTCTGTTAAAAATATTGCAGAATCAAGACTCTTAATCTAATTCATGAGCTTCATGACAGCAAAGCATGTTTTTTTTTTTTAAATTTTCAATACAAAAGGATGAAATAATCCCAACTGCATGAGCCATGGAAGAGAACTGAGTGCACAAATAAATGCTATCTAGGAGAAAAGCTTAGAAAAATTGACTTGGATTCCTGATAATAGATTTTTCATTTTTAAAACAATAATAAAAAAAGTAAATTTAATTGACAGAAAAAATGAGAAATCTTGGTGTATTTCAGTTTTGTGTTAAGGATGGTAGCCAGTTCTTCTTGATAAGAAAAGCGAAACTCTTAAGCACGTTGACCCTTGTACATGGGCCAGTGGGTTCCCTGGTTACTAGTTGGGCCACAAAGCAATTCCAGACAAAAAGTGGAGATGGTCACTATCAAAAGTAATGGTGCTTTCTGGGAGACAGATGGGGAAAGTTAGAAAAAACCAAACACCAAACAATAAAACATTTAAGGAATGTTCGTAATTGACCTGCTTGAAGCCAACAATATGCAGTATAAGAATCATTGTTGAATTCCTGCCATCTTGTACGGTGAAGCTTTGCATCATTTCCAGTGTTTTTTTTTTTATTACTTGTTATTGTCTTTGATTGATCAATCTTACATTCTTATATCTGGTGAACTGAGCAACTTGGTTGAAGATGACAGTATGTAGTGTAGCAACCACTGTTAATTCCTATCATTTTGTTTTGAGGTTGTGTACTGTTTTTGTTGTTTTTGTTTTTGTCTTCATTGCTGGTGTTTTGTTTTTTCCTCTTTAAAATAAAAGAAAATTAAAAAGAAAATAAAAAATTCAGGTTTTAGATTCCTTCTCTGTTTTTTTAATTGTGTAGTTTTTAGTTTTCACCTTAAAACCAAGGCTTCTGTTACATTGCAATCTGGCATTATAAAATAGCTCTGTGAAAAAGTAAGTTAATGGTCTTTTGAAAATAACTCCTCAAATTAATAAAAATTAGAGTTAGTGTGGATTCTATTGTTAACAGTTCTCAAAGACAGCCTAGTCTTAAGATTCTAATAAGCGCTATTCTTCAATTATGCCTTTTTATATCCTTATTCAAATATATATATGTATTTTATCTGACTATAAAAAGTAGTCTCTGATCTAAGAACTCTTGTCTTTCTAATTTTTTTTTTAAAAAATAAAGCAGTAATGCCACTGAATTCTTTTAGTGGTTTTCAAAACATTATTCCAAATTTTAGTTATTCTTTTCATTGATCAGTAGTCAGTATTAATTATGATTATGGTTTTTAAATAGTAAACTAGCTGTTAGGTATAGAGTGCCTCCTTTTTTTTCTTTTTTTTTTTCCTTGTCTTTTTGAGACAGGGTCTCACCATGCAGTTCAAGCTGGCCTTGAGCTCATTTTGTAGCCCAGGCTGGTCTCAAACTTGCAAGGATCCTCCTGCCTCAGTCTCCTGAGTGCTGGAATTACAGGCGTGTACCCAGCTAGATTGCCTCCTTTTGGAATGGAAAAATCTCCCACTGTCTATGACCCAAAGGAAAAACAAGTGCAAATATACATTGAATATCTCTAATTTCACGTATAAAGGCTTTCTGTGGATCATATTAAGCTAAAATGATTTTGAGGAAAAATAAGAAATGGTGGGTATGTTTTATTTTAAACATCATGTCCTGCTTCATCTTCAGTTGCTAGTGCTGGCTCTGTTCTGGCAGTCTTCTGTCATGGACACCATAGAAATCATGCTTTCTAACTGTGTCATGCTTTAATCTGATAGCTTTTGAGAGGCTACACAACTTTTTTTCAGACCTTGAGAGGTACTGTAATTATTACTGTGTAGGCTACAGATTGGAAATGTACATTCTCACAATTTTCTGAGTTTTCTGTCATTAACTGCAGTGTGAGAATGAATTGACTTTTTAATGTTGGCCATTAAATATCTGTGTGACCTCATCTTGCATTGGCTTCAGTTCCTATAAAATGGGAGTTTGGACTAAATTGTTTTGCAGTGCCAACCTCTGGTAGTCTGTAGTTCCATAATATCCTTTGCATATCATGTTAATTTATTCTATTATGATTGTGAGAAAACTGAATTATGTTTGTGTCCTAACCAAGAATGCTTTGCATTATCAACTTTGTCCTTTAATGGGGTAGATTTTAAATTCATATACATTACAGATTTTTTAATATTAACTGCAGAAAGCTGAATATAATTTGCCCAGATTTTCTAGAGAACTAGGAAGAAAATATATCTCTCAAATAGCACTTCACTTATATCATTGTTATGTTAATAGTCCTGGGGAAAATATGCAGCAGGTGTAATAGTTTTCCATTTAATATGACATTGCTGAGCTTCTACCAGAGCTCTGCTGAGGAATTTCTGGGAACTCAGTCCTCTTCAGAGTTGGTAGCTACATGCCACAGAGCATATCTGTTCCAGAGACTGTGCTAAGCGTATCGTGAAAATTATCTCCTGTGATACTGCTGGAGTTTGAGTGTTGAATGTCTACAAAAGCCTGTGTGTTAAAGGTTTTGCCCCCAGAGTGACACTCTGGAGGTGGTGGGAAGTACTTGGGTTATTAGGGATGGACCTGTGAGTGGGATTTAGGGCCATGGTCTCTTCCTCTCTTTTCTTCCCTGCACCAAGGTGAGCAGTTTTCTTTGTCACATGCTTCCTGCCACTGGCGTCCAGCACTCCCACCTGAAAGAAGTGGATCCACCTGCTCATGGAACCTCTAAAACCATGAGTTAAAATTAATCTTGTCCATGTCAGTTACCTTAGCTATTTTGTTATGGCAGTGCAAAGCTAACTAATGCAGAAAATTGGTACAAGGAGTTGGGATCTTTGACTATAGCTATACCAGAGATGATGAGCAGGAACCTTTGGAATTGACTTTTGGAAAACTTTGAGAGGCAGCCTACAGAAAACTGCAAAGAGCTGGAAGTGGAGCTTAACAGGTTTTCCCGAAGGGAGCTCAGAAGGCCATAGTGCTAATAGGAATGTGGACCATAAAGGTCATGCTGATGAGCTCTCAGATGGAAATTAGGACTCTTGGAAACTGGACTACAGATCACCTGCATTACATAATGGCACATAATTTTGGTGCATTTTTTCTAAGACCTGAGACTTTGTGGGAGGCTGAGTTTAAAGGTGATTGACTACTTTATCTGGTGGTAGAAATTTCAAAGTAACAAAGCAGTCAGACTGTGGCATAAGTATTAATAGCTTCTACCCAGTTTCACAGTGACAGTTTGGATGCAAAGACAGATTAAATAAATGTAGGCTGGCCACAAAAGGAGAGTATGGAAGGATGTGGGTAAGGACAGTGCAGTTGCTAACCCCAATAAAGAAGCCACGTGTATCACATTGGGACAATAGGAAAGATAGCTCAAGGACTTCTCAGAAATTGTCAAGACTACCACCACTACAACTCAGAGATATAGAAATGCAAAATTGTTTCAAAGATGTTCCATAGAGCAGAATCATTTCAGAGAAGAAACCTAGGGTGTACTGTGTACTGAAATTTGCCCAGGGATTTGTTTCCCTGTATGGAGCCAGTACTGATAGATCATTGCAGTCATGGCTTAAGCAGGCTCAAGTACAAGTTGCACTGGCAGCAGACCTTGGTGTTATCCACTTGAGGTTGGTTTTGCAGGCATGCAGAATACAAGAGTTACGGGATCATAACAGCTTGCACCAAAATTTCAAAGGAAGACATGGGAGGCTAGGTCCCATGCTGCAGGTCAGAGTTTCTGCAGACAGCTCCTGACAGTGTGTGAAGCTGTGAAAGTGAAGCCAAAGCTACAACTGAGAACCCAGAATGCTGAAATGCCAGGAGCATAGATGCCTGCCAAGGGAAGCTGCGGGCAGAATGCAACATCATTGAGAGAGAGGGGCTGTGTGGACTGCAACCAGCAAGCGGTATGGGTGGGGATACCAAAGCTGTTGGGAGCCCAGATGCCAGAGAGGGAGATTTAAGATTTAATGTTTGCCCTGCTGGGTTTAAGACTTGGTTTGGGCAGATTCCTCACTGGTTTTCTATTCTTCCCACTTACACAAGGAACACTTACCTGTGCCAGTCCTACCGTTGCATCTTGAAAGTATGTAAATTCCTTTTTCACTTTCTTTTTTGCAGGGGCTCACAGTTGAATTTGCCTTGAATCTCAAAGGAGACTTTGGACTTGGGGTTTTGAGCAATACTGGAATGGTTAAGACTAGAGACCTGTGGGAACGGGCTTTACAGTGCGAGCAGACATGCAGCTTTGGATGCTAAATGTGCCTGATGGCCCATGTGCCAGTTGGTCCCTAGGGTGGCCCCCCTGGGATGTGGTGAAATCACAGGAAGTGAGTCCTCATGGGAGGACTTAGGTCACTGTAGGGTGTGCTCCCTAAGGGGATTCTAGGACCTTAGCGCTCTCTTGCTCTCCTCCCTCCCTCTCTCCCCCACTCTCTCCCCCTCCTCTCCTGCCCAACCTCCCTCTCTGTGTCTCTCTGTCTCTCTCTGTCTGTGTCTCCTGTCTGTCTCTGTTTGTCTCTCTGTGTCTCTGTCTCTCTCCCTCCTTCCCTCCCTCTCTCTGTTTCTTCTCTGTCTGTCTCTCTCGGTGTCTCTCTATCTCTGTCTCTCTCTATCTGTCTCTCTGCCTCTCTCGGTGTCTCTCTGTCTCTGTTTCTGTCTGTTTTTCTCTCTTTTCTAGCCGTGACTTGAGCACTTTGCTCTGCTGTGCTTTCCCCACCATTGCAACAGGTCCGCCCAATCTGGGACCAGACTGGGAGTCAAACTTGACCTGTTTTCTTTACAAATTAATTATCTCAGGCATTGTGTTACACTGACCCGTTCACATCGTGCGATATTGGCCAGCAGTTAGAGGATCCAGGAGCACAGCCACACCCATGTGCACACACAGACATGGGGGGGCACTTCGCAGATGCTGTGTCAGTGGAGCTCTCCAAGCAGAACTCTGCTTCTGCAACTGCCAGAGGGAAAATACTGCGGAGCACAGTGTCGTCATGTGACTCCACTTTCTGGAGAAGCTGCAGCCTTGTTTCGTCTTTTGTGGCCTGTAATTGAGGAGAAAGCAGCTTGGGGTCAGGGAGAGTCACCTCAGCCAGCCCTGGCCTTGGTCTGTCTGTCTGTCTGTCTCTCTGAATGTATCACTTTGCAGCCTCTGTGTCTGTCTTCTCTCTATCAGACAACACTATGACTAATCTCTAGTGCAGTTTCCCTCTGCTCTGAGACCTAAAGGTAGCCAGATCCAGAAGCAGTTTGGTATCTGAACATTAGCATCATTCTTGCCTTTGGATAGCTTTCTTTCAAATCCTAATAAAAAAATAAGCATTTTCTTAATCTGGGTGATTGCAACATACAGAGTCACATTGTAGGATAATTATACAGTGTTGCAGATGGTTGTTACAGTGACCTTGGCTGGGACTTGCTGGGAGGATTAGGTTGGTATATTGGTGCATCTATCATCCATTCATCCATCCATCCATCCATCCATCCATCCATCCATCCATCCATCCATCCACCCACGCATCCATTCATCTCCCTATCCATCTATTTCATCCTACATTATAACTAAATCTTTAAGAAATAACTCTTTTTTCTTCATTGATGCATCCTTGAGTTATCTACCATTTATTTCAAAAATTAGCGTGCTATGCTACACATACACAGGTATCTTAGTGTGTGCAGAATTAAAAGTACTGGAGCAGGTTTCCACCATCCTGCCTTTGTCCCCACATATACCATCCATTTCCACACCCTCTGTGGGTGCAGTCTGCAGAGTGGGGTGCAGGCTGATGAGATGACCCATGCCACACTTTGGGCATTACTGCTGCCCTGTTTGTTCAGGAAACAAAGTGCAATTCTCTTGAGAAAAATCCAGTTCTCTCCCTTGGCTCTGATTTCTCTTAAAAGACAAATACAGTTTAACTTCAGAAGAGGAGGCACCCACAGCACTCACAGTCCAGGGACAATCCCTGTATAGGCTTATATCTGAGAGACTTGGCAGTTTAGGCCGGGTGATTTTGTTGTGAGGTCTGCCCTATGCATCATAAGATGTTTAGCAGCACCCCATAGGTATGTGTGGCACTGACTCTGGTAAGGACAAGGAAAGGTGTCTCCAGATCTTGTCCTTGGAAAGTGGGGTGGGCAAAGAGGCAAAATCACCTTGAGTTGAGAATGTCTTGATTAGAATTAGAAGTTAAAGTGACTTTGTGGATCCTTCCATGCTGTCAAGATAAGTCACTCCCATAAAGACAAGGCAAAGCCAGACTCATCTACTGACCCAGTGTCCCTGGAGTTCTGACACCGTGCCATGGCACTGTGCTAAGTTACCAGGTGCAGACCCCACTCACAGATAGCTCATGGTGTGGCCTGGGAAGGAGACATGGAGATGGATAACCATATGTCAGGGGATTTACAGGGAGAAAAGTGAGCGGTATTAATGGTATGTATGATCTATCCGATACTTGCCCACACTTGGTACTTTTCAAATGACTCCTCCGAGCTCCTGCAGATACAGGCTTATTTTAAGTGGGACACCATAGCAGTGTTCCTTGCTTATCTACCTTCTTGGGTGCCTTGTTCAGGCTGCTTGCTGCCACCTCCAGAGAGGCCTGTCCTGAGAAAGCCACTCTGGATGCTTCAGCTCGGGTGGATGCCTGTCTGCTCAACTCCTACCACAAAATGCACGGTCTCGTCTGCAGAGTTTTAAGGTTTAACAACCCGTGGTGCTGTTAGATCCCGTTTGTCACTCACTGGGTTTATTGCGCACGTGCACTGTGTGCGCTCTGAAGGTGGAAACCAAGTGTTGTGCTGGATGGTCGCTCTGAGCAGTGTTTGACTGCTGGCTGTTGACTTGCAGAACTAGGCGCAGAAGGAGAACACAGAAGTGTTAAGAAAGGCGAGTAGAAGGTGAAATGGATTTCAAAGAAAACCTAAAGCCGAGGGTGAGACATGATTGGCCTTGTGACAGGCACGTAGTTTTCTGCCTGCTGGACCTGTGTGTTCTAGACCTCCAGAGCACTCTCCCTGCGCGCTTTCTATGGTTGCAACTGCGGAGTCTCTGAGCTGTCCTGCAGTCACTGGCTACATGTTTTCTACCGCCCTGGGCAGCCAGGTTTCCTCACTGCAGCATCCTACAGCATCTTACAATATCCTGCCTGGCCTGGCAGATAGCAGGTTTTTAATTAAAATGTGAATAACTCATGGCATTTAAGCAAGGATAAGATCTTTTTGGTCACAAAAAGCTTGTTTGGTGCTACTCCTACAAAACTCTCCTTAATGAGAAAACTAAAGGACAGTGAGGAAACCTAGGAACTAGTGAGAAGGCATTTGTTTGCTGTACTTAAATATTACTTCAAGTGGTGAGGCATAGTGGTGCATGCCTGTAATTCTAGCCACTGGGGAGGCTGAGGCAGGAGGATTATAAGGTTGAGCCCAGACTGGACAGTGTAGCTAACTTCTGTCTTAAAACTTAAAAGGGGGCTGGGGATATAGCTCGGGGGCACAAGTACCTGCTTGGCAAGTGCAGGGTCCTGAATTCAATTCCCAGTACCAAAAACAAAACTTAAAAAGGGCTGGGACGGGGCAGAGCACTGGTCAAGTATGTTTGATGCCCTGGGTTTGACACCCTCCCCCACACACACACCTTCCTCTAAGTAAAGGATCAAATATGGAAATATATCATCGCTGACCTTTCTCTCCCACACCCACCCTTTACTGGGGAGCAGTGAGCTGCCGAGTCACACAGATGAGATTTATAGTTGTTTGTGTCAGTAAAAGGAACTTCGGGTAAAGTGATGTGGAGACAATAGCAGAACGTGAGGATAGAGCGCCTTTTCTTTTTCCCAGCATTTCTTGCTAGTGTATAATGTCTATACAGATGAATGGGTTTCATCTTGGTAGATGTGTAGAGGACCTGGGTAGAGCAGCTGTACTCAGACACAATGGCGATCATTTTTCCAAGAGCCTTCACCTAGAAGCATCTAGAGGTTGAAGGCTCTGGGATTTACCTTTCTCAGAGGAGATCTCAATCGAGGCTCTTTTGACTTTGGAAGAAAAACTATAGCTCAGTGGCTGCTCACTCACTGTGTACGGAGGAACTGTGGGGTTAGGTTTTCTTTCAATTATTGCTACAACCTTAGAGTACTTGCTGGTAGCCAACTTTAAAGATGAGAAAATTAAGATTCTTTTTGTCTAAAGTTGTATAGCAAAAGGGTGGAACATCAGACTGTGAGTTCAAATCTGACTTTGGAGTCCAAATTCATTAGCTAGCTTGCAAACTTCCAGGAGAGCGGAGCTGAGCAGCTTATATTTAGGTCAATGAGCTTCTTAGTTTCCTCCTGTTAGGCTGTGCCAGGAGCTATATTTAATTTAAAAAATTAAGTGCATTTCAAATATTTTACAGTAGAAGGTAACACACACCAACTAAGCAAATAATCGCCGAAAGGATTTCATTCATTTTTCTATTTTAAGAGTTTTTTTTTTCCCTGCTGGGGGTTTTAAAATAGTTTTATTAAAGTATAATTTACATATCATAAAATTCACCCATTTTAAATGTACACTTGAAAGAATTTTAGGGATTTATAGGCTCATGCAACTGTCACTATAATCCACTTTAGAACAGTTCTATCAATCCTGAAACTTCCCTAGTGCTTTAAAGCGTTTTTAGCTGTAGAATTCCTAAGATGTGCTTGGGATGAAAGAGGTAAAGGTGGCAGGGTAGAAGAAAGGTGGAACGGAAAGAGCAGGTTCGATATTAAGACCAGGGAGTTTTCCAGGGAATCACACAGCAGAAAGAGGTTTAAGGTGATTTAATAGAGTCTTCATTTTAAAGATGAGGAAGAGAAGGGGTGAAGTCGTAACTCGATGGAGCCGGTGATACATGGTTTCTGAATCTCAGCCTATTTCCCACCACGATGCAAAGAAAACCATCCTGAGGCCCAGTGGTTTCAAACAACCCATTTTCACTCCGCTCACAGTTGTGCCGTCTGGAAGGGACCTGCCCTGTCCTTTGTCTGTGACTAGGGTAACGTTGCTGAGCCTTCCTGGGCTGGAGCATCGCGTCCAAGACAGCGTCTTCACTCTCGTACCTCCCGCCTCAGTGCTTCGGGCACCTCAGTCCCCAGCACCTCTCCATGTGACCTTGGCTTGGTGCTTTCAGGGTAGTCACAGTTCCCACATGGAGTGGACTCCAAGAGGAGTCCAGTGACAGCAGTGACCATCTGTGCTGGCAGTTGACACAGGGTCACTTCTGCCATGTCCTATTGGCCAGAGTGTCCCCTTACCCCAGGGGATTGTGAAATGGTCCCCATTTCATGATGGCAAGAGCCATGTGGGAGAAGAATGCATAGCTTGGGATATTCTATTGGGTCCATCTTCATAAAATATGGGAACCAGGTGTAGAACTAAGCAGGTAAACCTCTCTGAGACATCCACATGCACATCTGGCATTTTCATGTGCTTATGTAATAGTAATTGTTTTCGAGGACAAGATCCAAACTCTATGGCCAATCCTGGAAGTCCCCTCCCCCACTTGCTCTCGTGGAGTTTATTCTTTACCTTTAACCAAAATCTTACTCTTTCCTAAACATCCCACCTCCTTCGCACATGCTCTTCCCTTCTTCTCTTCAAGTCTTCAGCTCTTTCTCCACTAACCAGTGCTTCTTGCTCATTCTGTTAAACTCAGCTCAAGTGCTACCTTGCTCAGGACCCACTCCTCAAAACTATGGCAGAGACGATTTCCAAGGGCTTGGGGGAGGAAGGAGTAAAAGAGAGGGATTAGACAAAAGGTGGCAAGGACAGAGCAGACTGAATAACCATAGAAGTGGCATTCTAGGGAATTGTAGAGCAGAAAGAGGCTTAGAAATGGTTGAGCCAAGATCTTCATTTTAAAGATGGAGGAAAGGGGGAAGTTAGATGACGTCCATGTTTGCCTTTTGCTGTGAGTGCACCCCCAGCTGTACTGCGGTCTTCAGACTCTTGTGGTTTTGTCCTGCTTGGGCAGTGGTCTCATGAGAATAGGAAGTTTTCCCCAGGGTAGTGACATCTGTGGGGCTTGGCATGCACCATGCTTCTTACAAGGCCATGTTGCACGAATACAGTTATATGCACCAGGCCCTTAAAGGGGTGGAATTCCACGTGCACTTATACGTTGGTGGTGTCATCCTTCAGTGTGGCTGCTCTAACCAAGGACCGAGGCAAAGCCCAGTTCCATACAGTAAACACTGCACATTCAGCACCCAGTTTAGTGGACTGTTTGTCCTCTTACTAACTCCATCACTTTGGGGTCTTATAGCCTTTGGTTCAGTCCCCAGAACTCCAGTGAAGGAAGGCAAGGAAATCATGGCAGCATTGATGCCAGTTTTTCTGTGATGGCTGTCTTGGTCCATTTCCTGCTGCGAAAGACAAATACCCGAGGCTGGGTGTCTTGTGAAAAGAGGCTTATTCTGCTCACAGTATGGAGACTGAGCCCAAGATCAGGAGGTATTGTGTATTTGGCTATGGTGAGGGCCTCATGGTGGATGCCGTCCCAGTGGCAGGAGAACATACAGAAGAGATCATAAGGCAAGACAGAACACCAAAGAGACTCAGGGACCAGACCTGCTTCTTTTACAACTTGCTGTCAGGAAAATTAGCCCTGTAAGATGACCATCAGTCTTTCCTGAGCACAGTGATCTTCCATAACCCACCTCCCACCTCTTAAAGGATGCCCCACTCTCAGTATCCCCACTGAGGACCGCGCTTCCAGTACATGAAACTGGACGACGCAAACAATAAGCAAAGCACAGCAAGAGCTAATATCCAATGTCGTTTACAGAGAATAATACGGAGATACTTATGGCAGGAATTCTGTGGTCCCACGGCTGACTCACAGTCCTCTGTGTGTCCCGGCACATTGTGCTGCCTCCCCAGAGGCAAGATATGAACAAATTGTAAGAGATTCTGCATACATTTCTTTAAAGAGGTGGTCCACCTCATGCTATCATTCCCAGGCACCTGTGGCACTGTTCTTACCCCCCGGAGAATGTGCCACCTGTGCCCTGCATGAACCCAAGTGGGAAATTCTGCTCAGAAGCAAGGTTGAAAACAGAAATAGTCCAGTGAGAGTTTTAATATGCTGCTTTAGCAGAGGTAGCTTTCAACTCCTTGTGGAGAGAACAGGAAATCCGGTTAGAGTCACCTACTAATGACTTAGATAGAACTCCCCTGAGAAGCCAGTGTTAAAACACAATTAATACTGAATATGGAGAGAAACAATGAAAGAAAATGCAGTATTCCCAGACACACACTCTTTAAATCATATGGGACGAAATCAAATTACTCAGACTAACTATATTAGACAAGTAACACTTGGGGAAAATTTCCCTGATTTAAAATGATGAACAGCATCTGCTTTCTTATGAGGAATGATGAAAACAAGGGAGCGAGAAGGCAGCACCCGCTCTTGAGAACTAAAAAGCTACAATGTATTCCTGGTGCAGCATTTGAACTGTTATAGCTGGACTGATAAACAAATAGGAAAATCTATAATGCTTGACAAATAGGAAAATCAATAATGCTTGAAACTATTAAACAAGCGATAACATTGAGAGATGAGCTATGGATGGCTCTGAAAGAAGGAGAGGGAAAACAATGGAGGAATAAACATACTTTTTCTCAAGGGAGATCCAGAATCTGTGGCATTCTTTATGTGGCCTCCTGTAGCTGCTAAAGTAAGGCTTGTTGGTTTTTGAATAGTGGTTCCTCCTGTGAATATGCAGTCAGTCCAGGGATTTTTCCCAGACACAATCTTCCAACTAAACCATTCCTCTTCCTTACAAGAAATTTTTTTCACGTTGCTGTTGTTTTACTCAGTCTTCTTCCTTTGCATCTGGAGACAGCCAGGTGGGAGTGGCTGTGGGGTTCACTCTCTTGTTCCCAAAGACTTGGTGTCATAAAGGACAGATTTAATTGGGAGATTTTTCTGAATAGACCTTTCTGTGAAGGGCTCATCTCACTCTTGGAATGAGTTTATCAGCCTCTGGTCTTTCACGGCTGCTTCTCGCATAAGCATTCACTTGAAGTTCCTAGGTTCTGCTTTCCTGATTCTCATTTAATAACCAAACCTTCACTTTGTACTGATTTCCCCTTTTCTTAGAATTAAGTTTTGGAACTCTCCTACTGTATCGGATCACTCCAGCCCTGACTTGGTTGGTGTTCTAGGTCCCATTGTTTCTCATGTGGCCTTGAACCAGATCCATCAGTGTCTGGATGTGCCTAGGATTTTTTTTTCGTGATCCTGTAGCTGAAGGGTAGCCCTACCTATTTATTCCCTAATTTATAACTCTAGGACTCAGGCCTGTGGTGCTAGACACATATCTCAAGGAGCCCAGCATGACCCTGAGCCCAGTGCCAGTGATTCTTCTTGCTCAGCTGCACATCACAGCAAGGACATCACCAGAATTCCTGGCCGTGGCCTGGCAAATCTCCTGGGACTTCTTCCTGGTCTCCTGGAAGTAAAATTTTTATTGGCTTTCTAAGTTGTGTCCAATAACGTGAAATCATCACAGCAATTCCTGGTACACGCAAGAAGCTGCCCACTTTTTTCTTTCCTGTGGTCATATGATCTAATTCCAGGCATTTTCATTAAATAAATTGATGGTTTACATTCAAGACAGTGTCTCTCAGAGGATGTGCATTTCCAGTAGCTGAGGGTGTGGGAGTAAAGTGGTCTCACATAAGACAGTAGTCTCACATCAGGGGACTTTCTTTTGTTTCTTGCAGAAATTGGAACAAATGATCTGGAGGTTTGTTTTTTTCATTTTTGATCTCTGTGAAATAAAATTAGATGAATATCACCTGGCTGCTGATCATTTTTTTTTTTTTTTTTTTTTTCACTTTTTTGTTTTTTTGGTTTTTCTCCGGTGCTGGGAACTGAACTCACGACCTTGCGCTTGCGAGGCAGGCGCTTTGCCGCTGAGCTAAATCCCCAACCCCCTGCTGATCATTTTTAAGGAAGGGGAAAAAGATATGTATATCTACACAAGATAGCTGAGATAATTGTACTACTAATTTCTATGAGTTCATTGAAAGGAACAGTTAGTGCTTAAATTGTTTGATCAATTTTGCATACCTATACCTGGTAACCTGAGCAACTACTTTGAAGATAACAATATGCAGTTTAATAACCATTGTTAATTTCCTATCATCTTGTTTTGAAATTCTGTATCATTTTTATTGTTTTTTTTCTCTTTAAAATAAAAGATGTGAACAAAAACAAGAAAACTTTGTTTCTCTGATACTGTCAGATACTTCTATTTTAAGTTTAAAAGTTAAAGCTGGGAAAAATAATTGTCTGAACTACAGTGAATCTTCAAATCCATAATTCAGCTATTTGAGTCTTCTGTATTTTTTTTATTTTGAAATAACTTCCAGATGTCTTTTTATAAATTCAGTCCTAAGTAATTTATAATTTTTAGCGTTTTCATGTAGTATTGTTTTTGAAATTTTTCTAATTTTGTGCTGTTGCATTAAAATGTGATTGATATTTGTCTATGACTCTTGTATTTTGAGGCTTTGCTAATTGAATTTACTAATTCTATTAGCTTTTCTTGTACAGTCCCTAGGATTTCTGTACAGAAATGAATGCCACCCACAGATAGACACCATTTTATATTCCTTCTTTGCAGTCTTCAGACCTTACTGTTTTTTTCTCTTGCTGTATCGCATAGACCAGGACATTCATTCCAAACTTGAATAGACATAATAAAGATGAATATCTTAACTAGCTCCTGACTGAGGAAAGAAAAGATTTTTTTCCACAATTAAATATGAGCTTGGCAATAAGTGTTTTATAGGTGCTTTTTTTAGATTAAGAAGTTTTCATTCTCTTCCCAGTTTTCATTGTGGGTGAGGAAATGTCAAATAATTTTACTGCAACTATTGAGAAACTCTATCCTTTTTTTAATTTGTCAGCATAGTCAATCACATTGATTGACATAAATGAATTGGGAAATGCTGTTGCCCTTTATTTTCTGACAGAGTGTATATAAGATTGAAACTTTGTTTAAATGCTAGTATATGATGAAATCATCCTGCAGGTGTTTGTTAATTTGTTTGTCAAATGCCGTTATTCACATATTCAGCTTACTGTACATAGAGCTACTCATACACTCCATTTCTTCTCAGGTCAGTTTTAGTAAGTTTGTCATGGAAATTACCTTTCATCTATGCTTTTTTTTTTCCCAGTACCAGGGATCGAACTCACAACCTTGCACTTGCCAGGCAGGCGCTTATGCCACTGAGCTATACTCCCAGCCCCTATGCTATTGAATTAAGTGGCATAGAGTTATTTAGAGTATTTTCTTACTACTCTTTTCATCTTTAAGGCGAGGCATTGTATCTCATCTTTCATTTAATCAATTGCTATTAAATCATTTCAAGAAATAGTCCTATGTTTTCTAATTATTTTCTTAGGGTTGTCTAGATTTCATCTTTCTCAGGCAAAGCAAATTCCTTTTGCATGATTTTTTATCAGCTCTCCTGAGTTCTTGAAGTTGCTTTTCCAGCAGAAAGGATCCATACCAAACCATGAGATCATTTTTATTGTGCAGCCTTGATAGACACAACTCTAGCAAGAATGGGTATACAATTAATGAAGTGTTGCACTTTCATGCTGATTTGATTCCATATTGAGTTGTTTCTGCCAGCATTTCCAATGCCAACTTTAGGGATCCAATTTAAACAGCATATAGACGTGGTTGAAAATGGATTTTAGCTCAATTTATTTTTCTGAAGAAGATACTCCTTCAGAGCAGGTGTTCTCTCTTGTGACGCTGGTGAGTAATCCCACCTGTCATACTACACAGCATAAATCATGGTACTACAGATGTATTAACTTATGATTCATACCTGGCCTGCCTTGTAAAAACAAAGATGAAGCAGTACTTTGGGCTGGATGCTTTAATGCACCCTGAGCAGATCCTCTCTCTCTGAGTTCAGCCTGGTTGCCTCCAAGCATGTTTTATTTTCCGGGAGGAAATTCGGTTCTAAAGTGAGAAGGTGCCTTAACTCTTTCAGACAATAGAGTGACAGGTTTATCTTCTAAATAGCTTCCTTGAGACCTGATGGTGTGTAGGCCTTTCTCAAGTGCTATTCGTACTAGCTAGAAGTGATTTATACAAGGGGGAGACTTGAGTCTTACTTTGGCTTGGCCTCGTGTCATTTCTTTAAAGAATATTCCTTGGTATTTATCACATCCTTTCTTCTCTGATGGCAATACTAAACCCCTGTTAGTCACCTAGTTAGTTAGTTTTACCACAGCAGGAATATTTGTTGTTGTTTCCCAGTTACCCATGGAAATAATTGGGGCAATTGCTTATCTGATTTCCCAAGAAAAGTACCTCTTCTAATACATCAATTCTGGCCACATAATTGCCTGTATCTTTTTGAAACTGCTGGGCTTACTTGGTACTTCTCTGAACAGTTGTGAATAAAGAGAATATTAAATACTTTTTGATGTGAGTTTACTTTATTTTCAAACTTTCATTAAATTGAAAGAGGTATAACTCTTTGAGATTGTCTTCTACATGTTAGCATTCATTTAACAAGCTACAACTTCCAGACTGGAGGAGAATTTAGAGATTCCACTTAGAAAAGTGCAGATTAGATTTAATTGGCACCCTGCTGGGCTTCTCTCTTCACAAGTGGAATTTTTTCCATTCCCACCACCACCTCTTAGACAGGTACAACTATGCTCATTTTGCTTTTCCTTTCAGATACAGATGTGTAAGTTTAAGCAGGCAGACAAGGATGTTTTAGAAAGATTTAGGCTTTAGAAGCAGAGATCTGGGTTTAAACTCTCCCTTCTGGCCTCCTTAATAGTTTGGCCAGCTCAAGACTTCCATGCATCAAGGATGGGATGGAGCCCGCGAACGTGGGCCTCTGGCAATTAGATGGGTGATGGGAATGAATGAGAATCTGTTCACTTCAGGACTTTGCTGGGTGTGTTAAGCTGTGTGGTAAACAGGACGAGGACCATGATTTAGCTTCTGCCACTGTGAAGCCTGCGGTCTGTGGCCATGGGGAGATAAAAGTCTCTGTGTGATCGAACTGAGAAAGCGATGAATGCTAAGCTTTGGACTTGGGGGCCAGGAACGAGAGATCCTGCTGAAAAGTGGAAGGGTATGAAAGGACGGCTCTTTTAGAAGAGGTGGCATGACCGTCAGGGATGCATGGAAAAGAGGCACTGCCAGCTAAGAGAAAAGAAGGGGATTACATGTTAAGGAAGAGAGAGGAAGACATTCAGAGGGACCAAGCAATGAGCCTGTGGCATGTAGGGGAGGAAGCAACAAACAGCTAAAGATGAATTGGTGCCGATGTTCCCAACCCCCTCCCTGTTAGTGTCCTTCCATCACTTTCTTTGACCCTTCCCTAACAAGTAGGTGCCAGGTACTGAGCATGTGTGCTGACCCAGATGCGTAGCCTTTTCCACCCAGTTTAGCGTGCAGCCCTTCTTCATTGGGAACTCAGACATCAGCAAACCACCAGGGAGCCGGCAATGCCATGCAGCTGCACTGACGGTGGCCACAGAAGCCAGACTTGGAGCTTCCATCTCCAGAATGTCATGGCGCTGCAACGGTGGGAACATACACAGTTGTTATCATAGCCCAGCAGCACGCTTAGAGTCCAGTGGAAGTGGAGGAGTGCGAACCTAGGATACATTCTGCCCAACCTCACATTTCAGCTCCTGCACTGGACAAATTGTTTAGCTGCTCTCTGCTTTGGTTGACTTATATCTGAAGTAGGGATAAAAACTCCCCAGTAGACTTGTGGAGATTAAAAGAATTAGTACATGTAACTTACAAAAATGCCCAGCATGTATTGGATACAGACACACATATATAATAGCACACATATATGTATGTATATGCATTTAATTATTATTAAATTTAAATACTGTCATTAAATTACTTCTTGGAGTGCATTAAATGAGGTTGAGCTTTCAAAAGAGGAGCTTGCTGATCCCACTTTGGTGATAGGTGCAATAGTTTGTTACATTGAAATAAACAGTTTTTCAGTAATATGAGAGCCATGTATATTCAAATATTATGGAAATAAAATAATCATAATCATTGAGAGTCAATCTGATTATTATTATATTATTTTCTTACCTTGGCAAAAAAAATGAAAATACACACACACACACACACACACACACACACACGTACATACTCTGATGTATCTCTTTAGAGGAAAAGAATGTGTTGTTTGGCCATTGAAAATGTTTATTGAAAATATCTTACAAACTTAAACCTAGTCCTTGGATACCAGGAGAGAGAAGCAAGCCTCCAGAGCCTCAGGTACTTTCATTGTCCAAGGTAGTGGTCCATTAACACGGCTTCTGGAAGCCAAATGCCTAAATGATTTCTGCCTCTGAGGGCCAGGACACTGGCTGCATTTCCTATGAGCCTGTATAAGGCAGAGTTATTTTTCCTAGGGGAAGATGGGAAGCAATTCCTCTTTTTGTATGTAATGGTAGGAATATGAAAGAATGGTATATAGTAGGCAAATAAATTACCAAGGTATCAGTGTCCAAAGGGAAATGCTTATATTCATAATTGGATTTAATAATTTTGGTTTCAATAATGTTTGTGCTCATTAGCTATTCAGTGAAATGAAGTTAATTTTAAAGTTCATTAGTATACAAAGAGCATCTGTTTACTTTTAACAGAGTTGAATATTTTCATTATTAGTGGAGTGATTTCCATTATTATCAGCATGACATATAACCAAATAACTTCAGGGGACTCATTATAGATTATGTACAATTTATTCATCTTTGAATATAAGCTTTAAACATCTGAAATTACTTCTAATATCCATAGCAAGTGATAATTTCTGTGGTAGTAGTAAATAATTAAACTTCCCAGTACACTAATTGAGTTGTTCTTTTTACGTAGGTTCTTTGTATGATTTTAAACACACTGATTCCAAACTGCCAAGCACTGGAATTTTAAAGTGTTCTCAACTTGGTCTCACCAAGGCAAATGTGATGCTTCCATATTTCTTACTCCTGGTAACTGTTCCCTCACTCATTCGCCTTCCCTGTGAAGAAGCGCTCCACTGCCTGGGTTAGAAGCATGCGGTACAGGAAACTGAGGTGGCCAACACCTCTGACTCCAAGTAGCCACTCCATTTCCTGTGTCCTAGGAAACTCCAAAGGCACACCCATCCATCACCATGGTGCTTGCAAACCTGAGTGTCTAGTAAGACTAAACAACACTGTGTCCCAAGCTGTCATGCAGATGGGCTCAAATCACTTAATTTGTGAATGTAAGGGAAGCTGAGTATAATGAATTGTACAAACTTAGCTCTTCACATTTCATTGAAGTTGCATAATAAACTTGCGTCACTGTAAGGATTATTGGTGGAGGAAAGTAGACTTCAGTGAAGGCCACCCTTGGTGAATCTTACTCACTCATTTTTGAATGATTGCCCAAGGACTCCCAGGATTCAGGTATATGCATTTGAGCATGTGGACCTCCATGTGGAAATCTACGTACACACACACACACACACACACACACACACACACAGAGATACACGTACACATACACACACACCCTTTAATCTCATAGATTTAAATTTATGTGATGTTGTCATCTTTCTGGTGTGATTAATACATTGATAAAGCACATAGATCAATAAATTGATAATAATACAAATCAATGTGGTAGTATTTTTCTAGAATGGATACCAGCTGTAGGTAGTTTTTTATATTGCTTACCATGTTGTACTTAAAGCAAGTTTTAATGAGCATCTAACTAAAGCTGATCAAGCGACACTGACACCTGACATTTTCTTGGTAATCCCCAGATTTAAAAAGCTTCACAATTCAAATACCTAACAATTTGGGATACATTTATTAAAAACTATGTCAGGAACCTAAGGGAAAACTATTAAAAAATATTTTTGAAATATATTGATCCACCTATAATGGTAAAATAATGTCAACTAATTTATTCAGAATTGTGAAAGCAAGAACTGTTTTTTAACAAATGAATACTCACCCTGACATGAACAGTAATGTGTTTCATACAGCAAACAACTGTTATTGTTTGCTTCTGTTTTTAAAAGTAACTTAAATGACTTTAGAGTATGAAATATCTCAAATGTATGTTGGCTTTAATCTGTAACAAATGTAGAATTTAATAATATATGTGAGTATACAAGAATAACCTGGATTATCAAATAGAGTTTTAAAATATTATAAATAGTACATGAATTTATGAGATGCATGTGAAAGAGAGAAAGGGAGAAGACAGAAGGGGAGAGAGAGAGAGAGAGACAGACAGACAATGAAAAGGAGAAGGAAATTACAGCTGAGAGAGATATATTACCTGGGGATGTATATATTCAGACTTAAGGTAAGTAAGACTTTGAGGAAATTTCAGATTCATCCATTGGACACTGAGTGGTTAAGCTTATTTTTTAAAAGGGCATTTTAAACTGTTCAGGAATTCTTCCGGTGAGTGATATGTTGCAGTTAGAAATCTTCCACACAGAATGGGATTGTATGGGGTGTTCCACATTTCATTGCTTACTAGCAAACCATAACAATTCTAGTGTTGTTCTGTTTTAAGCAGGAGAAAGTTAGAACACGAATAATCCTCTCATTTTGATAGCGCCTTGAAGGACTTGTGATCATTCATAGTGTAAAACCTCTGAAATGTTAGGATACCAAATTAGTTTTTCCTTTGAATTGTATGTGCCAAAATAGTTCATGAGTTTCTAAGATAATCCATGTGTGTACAAATTCTAAATCTTGACAAAAATGCTTCATAGATTATCCATTAGATAATAAAAGGCTAGTAATACTTGAGTATATGAAATGTGCCAATAACTGATAATGTACAATTTTATAGTTTCCTTATGATTATTCTAGAGTTTATCTTAAATGAATTTTTCACTGATATACATATATAACTGACTTACTTGTTTTGTGGTTCCACAATTTTCTTCTAAAACAAGAGACAACTTTCCCCCTTTTTAGGAACCAAATGTATTAAGAACAAAATAAATACCCAATAGACGAGTCCTTACCATGTACTGTCAGATTGTATTTAATTTCATGCATGCATGGAAGGTAATAATGTGATTCTGCAGTACTAAATATTCCTCAGCCATTCACACTCAGTATTATCTGGAGTAAAACTAGATTAAACTTGCAGAATGGTGAATTACTGCAAATAATAAAGTCAAGGCAATTCATTGATCTTTATCTGCTTGTCTACTTTTTATAGCTTGCATGAAGTAGAAATGTTTGCTTGGGTGCTGATCAGATTGCAAGGGGTCTGGCGTTATGGAGAGAATCACTGGGCTAAAAATGTTTTTTTTTTCTTTTAAAGTTATACACAGCACCTTTTTCTTACATGCCTCTGTTTTTCTTTTAGTGGCAAAGCATTTCTATAACACTGGTTGAGAAAGTTCAGATGATTGCTGTAATCCTAGGATCCCTGTTCTTAATAGCAAGTGTGACTTGGCTTCTCTGGTCAGCCTTCAGCCCCTATGCAGTGTGGCAGAGGAAGGACATCCTTTTCCAAATCTGCTATGGAATGTATGGTTTTATGGATCTAGTGTGCATAGGTAAGACCATGTTAAACATTTATGAACTGTCAGTAATCTATTTTTTTCAGCAATTTTCTTCTCACCAGTTGAATCTAACATACCTAGAATGTTGTGGTTTACATTATTTTGGCTTTACAAATAATTATTTGGGGTTAGAAGGATATTTTTCTTTAAAACATAGCACTAAAAATAGCATTTATATTCTGATGTTTTCTGACAAGGTAACAGATAAAGACCATGTAAAGTCATTTATTTTGCAACTAAAAGAAAGGAGAGGTGGAAGAAATGATTTGAGGTGAGTGACATAAGTAAGGTCATTCATTTGTAAGGAAGAAGAGCAAATCAGCGTCCTTTTACAGAGATGGGGAAGAATGGATCAATGCAGATGGCAATATTGTGCATTTGGTGAGAAGATAATCACCCAAAGACCCATATTATCACTGTGGCTCACATCCTTTGGAGACATAAATGGCTTCTTGGAAGATGAGGGAGTTGGGGAGACTTTTTCTTACTGACTTACATCTCTTTGTTTCACTTAGTGAAGTCAGTGCCTTAGAAACAAAAGCATATCAAACGTTGCAGCCAAAATAGGTTACTACAAGATAGCTACAAAAGGATCACTCTGTGATTCCATTGACCAGTCTGCCGGTTCCCTAATACCATGTAACAAATGGAAGCCAATTCATGCAGCATTTACGTGTGAGGTGCTGCAGGCAGTCACAGTGATGGTAACCATGTCTGGGGTTGGGGCTGGGGGTGGTGGATCTGGGCACCGGGGTATGAGGATAATTGCTTTGCTCTGTTATGGTTCACAGCCTTGTGAGTTGTAAAAACACCACCATTTAAAGCAGTGACTCTCAGGGTGTGGTGCCTCACACTGACACACTGGCAGAATCTGTAGCACCTCATCGATCTCAGCCCCAGCCCAACCAACTCAGCCACCTGTGTTCATATCACTTTATTGTTCCGATGCCCTGGAAGCTTGGAACATCATTGTCTAGGGCATGGATGCCCAGTGTGGGACTGAGTGCCTGGGATCCAACCCTGGCCTCTGCTTGCATAGGTCACCTTCACCTTGCTACACTCCTGTCCTGTCGCCATTAAAATGGGGATAATAATTCCTACCATGCATATCTAAATAAAGGAAACAGTAATCATATTACTAATTAGAAGTGGTAGATCAAATATATTTGAACAAGTCAGAAACACTAAAATAACTTTATACTGCTTAAATTAATCTCTGTACTTACTAGAGCCTTAATTTAACTAGCAATTTCAACTAATTTTTTCCAAAAGGGCTACATGTATAAATGTTTAAAATATGATTAGTCTCACTTTCCCTTTTGTTATTTCCTCCCTTCACTGATGCAAAGCTAATTGGAAAGAAAACAATCATATTTTAGGCTAGCAAGAGAAAAAGAAGAGTGGGAAATGTCATGAATAATATGTAAACTGTGTGGATGTTTCCTGAATAATTGTGCTAATCATCTATTTGAGCACTTTGCATTAAATGTGATAATGCATATGCAAACATTTGGAAATTCTAAAACTCTATTAAATTTAATCCTTAGAGGATTTCTCTAAATAAGGAAAAATCCCAAAATTGTTCTACAAATTGAATCTTTCAACAAGTTCAAAGTGGTGTTCATTCTTCAACTTGAATATTATGTAGCATTCCACTGATATTAAGATGGGAGCATTTCAGAAAGCTAGAAGAATTTTATAGGTTTTCACCATAAATAAATGATAAATATTGGAGGAGATAAACAGATTTAAGCATTATACAATGCACACTTGTGTGGAAACAGTACGTGGTGCCCCATTAACATGTATAATTTTTATGCTTTATGTACCAGGTTAAAGATAATTTTTCAGTAAGACTAGGGAAATGCCAAAAACAAAAAATTAGGCTCCCATTTCAACTAGAAAGGGAAAAAAATCCAGTTGACTTTTTTGACATCTTTGTAATACTAAAAAGGCCGTACATTTTCTTTTTTTGGTTTTTTGGTTTTTCTTCCAGTACCAGGAATCGAACTCATGACCTTGTGCTTGCCAGGCAGGTGCTGTGCCACTGAGCTAAATCCCCAGCCCCCAGGGTCATACATTTTCTGATTAGGAAATCATTTTCTTGAATTTCAAAACTTGCATCACTGCTGTTATGATAGTCTGAATTTTAGTTATTACTGCCAGCATTTTAATGAAGATTATTAGAATCTGCTTTCAAAAGCCTAGACATATGAGCTAATGGTCACTTGGTATTATATGACCTATTTGGACTTCTCTTGAAATTTGAGCATTTGCCCATTTTATAAAGTCAGATTTCTTGGAAAGAAAGATAGTTGCCATTTTTCTGGAGATATTTTGGAGAGTAAATTGTTATCTGCCTCTCTAAATATTGATAGTACTCTATATTGTCATTGGTTCATCAAGTACATATCTCATCCTTCAGTGATCTATTTATATATTTTGAAAAATCGTTAAAAATTCAGATCGAACATTATTTTACTTATAAATCTAAATAAGTTTTTTGCTTTAGCTCAGTGACTGTCTTAATTTTTTCCCCAAGAAACTAGGACACTACTATACTAAAGGAAGCAATAGCCATTTAGATTATAGCCAATGTTAACCTCTGGTAACATTTCAGATTATTTAAAATATCTGCTAGCCAATGAAGACAGCAACAAAAATGACACTGATTGTACCTTAATACTAATAGGACCTGGAAGACTTAGAATTGGAGGTAGAATGAAAATCAGCCTTACAATGTTGAGTCCAGTGTACTGAGGTCAGTTTAATAAATATTTGTTGGAACATTCCATATGTTTGACAAGTGCTACCTGCTAGGAATACCAACAAGTCAGTAATTTTCCTTCCCCAAAGGAGTTCCTGATCTCATGGGGGATGTACAAGTTTTTAAATTTTACTTGGGTTCTTTTTTTTAACCCTAACCAAAAGTAAGTGATGCTGGAAGACTGTGGAGGGGTCCTTGTACTTGGGCCATATGACAAGATAACATCACAGAAGACACTGTCAACCCACAGCCTTGCATGAAGGCTGTTACAGCTTTACATGAAAAGCACTTCCACAGAATTCCTGCCCCCAAATGGTCTGTTTAATCTTGGAAGGGCATCACCCTTGTTACTGATCCTGGAGGATACTTGATTTTATTCCTTGTGGCCAAGGATTATTGTTTCAAAGTATTTTATGGAATGTCCCTCATTTCCCTCCACCTCCTTGAATGCACACGTAGTTTACTCTGCACACGCTTCCCTTGCAATGCCACTCTGGAATAAATTTAATTAATCTTTAGAGAATCCCTCTTGCTGTCTGTCATTTAGTTTGACAGGGAAGAGAGTCCTGTGAGTAGGTAGACAGAAAAAAAAGGGATATGCAGTTATGAAAGAATGCACAGGAATTGGTCATTGGATAATACAGGGAGAAATTAACCCTGGAGTGTTACTTGGAGGAGAAGTTTTCTCGCAGATTTTATGGGGAAATGACAGCCCAGATGGCTGACAGCTGCTGGTACTTGACAAAGGAAAAATGGACCTCTGTTCACCCCCGGAGGATGCGAGATTGGCTCCCCTTTCAGGGACTTTGAAACAGTTGGAAACATTCCTACAAGCTTTTAAAACTTGGTTACGCCTAGATGAGAAAAACACAGTGACAACTTGGAGTTCTCTTTGAAAATCCATGGCTAGTCATCCCAGAATCCAAACATGTTATAATCCCACCAGTGCATTTAACAGATCAGGAGAAATTGGACTGTTAACTAGGATTTTAAAGATCTGTAGAATATTTATTTCCTTGGGAAAATTTGTTTACCTACTTCCACGCGTGGTGAATTGGTTTGTTGTTAAATAATATATTTTTCTTTTCCTGTAGTTTTTTTTTTTTCTGGCTATTAATGATTTAAATTCTCCAAGGAGCTAGGTACATCAAGATCAAGTTCAATAGAAATTTCTGCAATGATGAAAATGTTCCATATCCTCATTGTCCAGCACCATAGACACTCTATAAGTTTGGCCAATGAGTATTTGAAATATGGCAAGTGAGAGTAAAAAACTAAAATTTAAGTTTAATTTTATTTAAATTAATTTAAATTTAACTTAGATTGCTATATATGGATTATGGCTACCATTTTGGACAACACAGGTGCTAGCTGATGGAATGGTGAATGTGTAAAGATTCAATTAACGAGTTCACCTTGTCTGTATAGAGCACTTGTGGTTCTTAAATGACAAAGGAACTCTGTTCTGAGAGAGATGAATAATGTGACGATGAGTTCAAGAGGATTAAGTGAAGGGGGTAGGGGGAGAGGGTGGCTGCTGGGAGGTGGACAGAGAACCACAAGGGTAGACCTGTGACAGAAGACTCTTTTCTGTTACTGAACATTTTTAGATGACTTCTGTGGGTTACATGTGAACTCAATTTTCAATCTACATTTATTATATAGCTCCTATCCATTTTAAGGATATTGAAATATGAAGATAGATAACTACGTGAGAAGCTCTTTTAAATATTTAAGTGGGTGCCTTTCAGACTGATTGCTCACAGGAAAACTAATATAAAGGATTAAAATGTGCGAGATGCTGCAGCCTGGGGCAGTAATGGAGGGAGAGGCAGAGGAAGCTCGTGTTGGCTCCTCCCACAGACCTCACTGTGGCCTGGGGAAGATCAGCAGCCCTAAGAGCAAGACTGTGGGAGCAGGCCTTGGGCAGCAGAAGGTCGTGCTTCAGGAACATGTTTATTTATGACTAAAGCTTGAGGGCCTCGGAAAGGGCCCTAGGAGAGACAGGGCCTTACTTGGTTCAGTTGCATCTAAAGACTAAGCACGTTTCTGAGGCATTTCAGTGTCAGATAGTGAAGCTGGTGAGTTGAGTTGTGTTGTAGAAGCAACCTGTGATGTTAGTGTGAATCTTGAGCTAGAGATCTCAGTTCATAGATCTGGTCTCATTACTATTGCACGTTGTGGCAGATCTGTCTGGAAGAGGTTTTGGTCTCCCTAGGGCATTATGGAATGGAATTGGTTATGGCTATAGTATTTTACTGTATTACTTTTATTATTTTAAACAATTTTTAATTGTTCAGGTAATACATACACATACATATATAACATATATAAATTTTGTTTATGGCTCTGAAATGTATAGTTACAAAAAGACCACTCCATTCACACTACCCTTTCTGTTATGCCACACCCTTTGCAAGAATGTCCCTTTTCAACATCATAATATATGACCCTTGGATATTTTCTGCTCAGTTTACATGCATATAGGTGCATGTTTTATTTTTTCATATGAATCAGATCATGCTACATCCATTATTGAGAAGAGAGTCATTTCCATTCAGCAATGGGACCTGCAGCTAAAGAGCTGTTCCAACAGATGTAACATGATTTATTTAACCTTTCATCTACTGATGGATATTTAGGTTGTTACCCATTTGTGCCATTAGGGACAGCGCTATAAAAGACATCTGTTTTCTGTATTTCTGTAGGCAAGATTCCGAGAAGTGGAAAGTCTGGACTGAGTAATAACCACATGTTAAATTTCAAAAAGTCCTTTTACATTGCCCTCTAAAAAGACTTCACTTTTTATACTTCCTTCAAATAGAGAAGAGTTCTTAATTTCCTCCACCTTGCTGAGCACGGGTGTAGTCACTTTTTGACATCGCGTTTGGTAGTTTTAGCTACACTGAACTCTGGTATGGTGGTTTCCTTAAAATCAGTTCTATAAGTTGGTGTGACAGATTTTATCCTAGAAAATTGGATGGCCACACTGGGTCATGCTGATGGGCAGGCATCCCTGCCTGGTGTCTTTTGGGATACTGGGGATGTGATGTTCAGAGACAGACCAATCTAGCTCTCCAAGCACATTTATATATTCTTTCTGAAGATGAAATCCAGCAGGAGTGATGGAGATTAGAGCTCACTGCCTATCAAAAACCTTGCATTCCCCAGCACATAGGTGATCTCTGAGGTCAGTTTCTTCTGTTATATTTAACACTAAGGAGATTTCACTTCTCAGTCTTTTTCTTTTTAATGTAGAATGTGTTTCCTGGTATTGCCTTAAGAAAAATAGCCTCCCTGTGTCACTTGGCTGTGAGAGTAAAATACTGATTTGTTATTTTCAATTTTCCATATTGCTTTGCTTCTCAAAGAAGAATCATGCAGAATAGAGCAACTATAGATACATACATATGTATGCAAACCTATAGATATACCCATAAGTATAATATGATTGTTTATGCTGCCTCGCTTTTGAAAGCTACAAAGACCAGGGAACTCTAAAATATAAACTGAGATACTAGAATAAGAAGGAGATCAAAATGTTTTCTTCTCAACTGTATGAATTAAATTCAATACAGTACTGAAAAAATGCTTCTTCAGCAGGAGTTCATGTCTTCTAACATAAACCTTTATTTCCTTTATTTTCAATTGAAAGTTATTTAAATGAATATTTAAATTCTTATTATATATTATTCATAGTTGATCAGTCATCAAGCTAAAGTTCCTTGGGTGCATGCAAGAAAACTAATTAGAGCTACCAGTTGGTAATATATTCACATTTCTTTATAGAACATCAGAGTAATAATTATGAGGATGCCTACAATCATTGATTATGTTAGACATATACTTACGTTTTAAAAAGTCAAGTCTTGTTTTTGGTATTGCATAACTTTGCTAATTTTTTTTGCTAATGGTAACACAAGATTTAACATTTTATTGACATGAAACTTTATTTTTTGTTTTTTGTTTTGTTTTGTTTTGTTTTTCTACTGGTACCAGGACTTGAACTCACGACCTTGTGCTTGCCAGTTAGGTGCTTTGCCGTTGAGTGAAATCCCCAGCTCCTGACATAAAACTTTAAAAGTACATTGCACACTCTGTGATATTAGATGAGTCAAAATGACGCATTTTGACGAAATATTTCAGGATCATCAAACTTGGTTATCATACATAAATTCCCAATACTTGTCCTTTTAATGACAAGGGTGTTTCTTCTTAAATTTGTTCTGTGGGTCATCTTTGCTTTCAGTGAGTATAAATCAGTGAGCATAAGCAAAACATAATTAAGAATGTAAATCTACTACTATGGAAAAAGAAAACCCTACTATAGTCTAATAAATGAATTTTAAGCTCTTTTTAGATAAATATTTCCATACTTTCTCTCACCTGTCAGCATGATTCAGAAGTTGAAATGGAGACCATAGACGCCAGTCAGCAACACCTTCCAAACATCTTCTCAGGGACACCAAGCAAGGCAGGCCTACCCGATTCAAAACTGTCAGCAGTGCTCATCAAAAAAGCCCTCATATAGATGTAGTTCTTTTTTTTTAATCACAATACATCGGGATCCCAGATCCCACCTCACACCCCACCTTCTCCCAACCCAATCACCGCTGTTTCCACTGAGTTTGGAATCTGAGGGACTGGGTTCACTCACTAAAACAAAGTTTTGAAAGGTAACAGGTCAGCATAGGTCTGTACAATGGGTGTGTAGATGACTGCTAAGGGTTGCAGTTCACACTTTGGGTTGTAGTGGAAGGTGGGTTGTAGGAGGTGTTGTTGCTGTATTTGCCTCACTCTAAGTTTTGTAGGAAGTGCTGATGTGGATATGTTGGCATGAATCATAAGGCATGTGAAAAAAGGAAAAAAAGAAAAACAGCTCAACTTAAACACTGTTTGGCATAATAACCGGGAAAGTTGATTAGCTCAGTATTTCCTTTTTGAATCTTCACATCACTATAATTTTTCCCTCTAGACATAAGAAGTGTATCAGCCACTTCTGCTCCAGGAAATACTTCCATTTCCTGAGCTATAATTTGATCCCTCAGCACCACAATTTGGCTACTTAGGAGACCTTCATCCAGCTGCTTCTGAGGAGGACAGGAACATTCTTCTACTCTTACCCAGAGCCCTCCGGGGCTTCCTTTCTAACTTCATGCCAGGTGGAGCTCTGAGCTGTGAGACTGGTGGTGCTAGCAGGTCTGTGACAGGCACAGCGATGACCGTTATAGATGTGCATGCTCTGCTAGCTCACCTGGAATTACTGCTTAAAGACAGTACAATTTCTTTACGTGGGAAGACCATTACCCCTTGATTTCAGAATATGTTAGAATGCTTCGTAGCCCGGAAATTGTACTGCTTCACTTAGAAAGAGTCCGATATCGTTGATCAGCCTGAAACACATCCGGAGCCTGCCCTGGGGTGCCTTACACTTTGAGCACATCCTGGGCAGGGCCTCAGGGGCAGAGGAAGAGTGGTTTCTGCAATTTGAAATGCTTAGAGAAAAAACAAATCTTTATCTTTTATAAGCTATGTGAAGTAGGTCATTATCTCTTTTCTCTGGAGGTACAAATTATAGGCTTGTCTATGCCTTAATCATACGGATGTTTACCAACTTCTCTAAATATTATTAGCATGGTTGGTTATTAGTGATATTGTTGCTTTTAAAACCCCAGGAAATAAAATAGAAAGAAACTTGTTTTTTTGCTATGTATTCTTCAGCGCAGGCCTGGAATGGGCTCTCAGAGCTAAACTCTTTAGGTTTTCCAAAAGCAGGGGAAAAACCCAACTTAATGCAGTCTCCTCTTAATTGACCTTGTAAAGTTCAAGATTTTTTTGAAGAAGCATGAACACAATTAGTGGAGTAGCACACGGACAGTGCTGTTACTGCTGACTTCCGCTTCTTCCCTAGGAAGCTACAGCACTTGGAGCTGTCTCTCTCAACTGCAAGAGGTCTGGTCAGGAGGCATTGGTTTCCTGTTGAGCCGACGTTCATTGTTGGTTACTGTGAAGATCTTGGAGTGTAGGATGGAGATATAAACAGAACAAGGGTCCAAATGTGGGCAAACCATGCCCTGAGGGTCAAATCCAACCTACTGCCTGTTTTTGTACAATCTATGACCAAAAGTAGTTTTTAATTTTTTTAACTGCTTAAAAAAAATCAAGAGAGGTCTATCATTCCATGACATGTGCCACCTTGAATTTAAACTTTAGTGCCTGTAAATAAAGTTGTACAGGGCAGCACCATGTCCATTCATTTAGGTGCTGTTTGTGAACAGTTGCAATAGGCACTGGAAGGTTTACACAGCCTGAAAATACTTTCTCCCTGACCCTTTTCAGTTTGCCAAGCCCTGGCTCGTTGCAGGGACAGATTCAGGGGAAGCAGCAATTAAAGTCCAACCTGCAAAGTGCCAGGAGAGCAGTATGTGTGAGAACTGATGGGGGAAGGTTAATCACACTGAGGGTCAGCAAAGTATATGGGGATGAAAAAAATCTTGGGCTAAATTTTAAGGCACAGCAGGAATTAGGAACAGGCCAAGGCAGAGGCAACTGCCCGGATCTGCAAACACGTGCATCACTCTATGTATCACATTTAAGGAATCATAAATTAACAATAGCAAGAGCAAGCATGCTTGGTGGGGAAGTTGTTTGTCACAAGCAAGTAAAACCTGGTCATAGAGAAGGACCCTGTGGATGGGAGTTAGACAGCGAGAGCCCAAGCTGGAAGCCCAGGGGCCTCTAAAGGACATTATGCCAGGAAAGAGAAGTCTTGTGCTAGCTAGGTGTGATTGATGAGCTTGATAGTGGAGAAAGGACTTTCGTAGAAAAACAAAGCTTGGAGGGAGGACCACCATGCTGGAGAAGGTGAGAAAGATTTACCACAAGCCAAGCAAGTGATTAGGTTTGCATTAAAATTGATAGGAAGCCACAACTAAAAGAGATTAATTGAAAAACACAGTGATCAATTTGGTGGAAGTATGTGAGGGAGGAGAGGACTTGTCTGGTGTGATTCACAGAAGCTAATTGGTATTAGTCATGGGAATGCAGGAATTCAGAAGAGGGCCAAGGGAGGGAAAACGTGAACATGTTCTTCTTGCAGAATACTAGGAGAATCTAGTCTCACATGGGCCAGCGAGCAGCTGTGTTTAAGGGTCTGAAGCTCAGGCTAGAGGTTGGAGCTGGAGATTTAAAGCTTTGGCTGAGAACAGTGTCCGTAGGGGAAATGACTTCAGTGAGGTGGGCAGCAGCTCGAGGAGCTCAGTGAGACAGGAAGACTGCACAGGGGAGCGGCCAGAGAAAGCCAAGCAGAGCCAGGCCCTGGGAGAAGGAGCAAAG
Organism: Chinchilla lanigera; assembly: GCF_000276665.1. Classification (NCBI taxonomy): domain Eukaryota; kingdom Metazoa; phylum Chordata; class Mammalia; order Rodentia; family Chinchillidae; genus Chinchilla; species Chinchilla lanigera. The sequence continues at coordinate 5,173,910 of NW_004955426.1, read as the reverse complement.
CACCAGATGCCACATCCTGGGAGATGAAATAGAGTTGGAATTTATTCACTGGATTTGGCACTATGGGGTTGGATGGGTAAGGCACAACTTCAGTACGCGGAGGATGGCAGTGGCAGGCAGAAAGGAGTACTCACGTAAGTTCATACATCAAGGCAGACAAAAGGCACAGTCCTGTGACAGCAGACGTTAGAGCAAAATGTGGAATTAAGGAAGGCAGTTTATTTCTTTTAAAGGTAGAGTTAGGCATGGAGAAATGATAAGTCAAAGAAATCAGGAGAACAATCAAAGATCCGGGGGTGCAAAGGAGGAATTTGATGTCTGGGTCATGCAGAGAGCCAGAGCCCAGCACTCAGAGGGTGTACAAGAGAGACCCGTCCCCTGAGCTGAGCTTGGGCAACTATGTACACCCCGTGCTGTCTACACAACCAAGTGTACCAACTATGTACACCCCGTACTGTCTATACAACCAAGTGAGACCACTTCCGTTACTGTTTCAAACGCTGATGTGACACAAAGAATGAGTACCATTTTTTAAAACGGAGGAGCTGATTTTAGATCAGAAAAGAGAAAAATAGTTTTTTATCCTGAAAGCTCAAAGAAATGTAATTATCTTGTGAGGTCTTTATTCATGTATTATAAACTAATGGAGCCAAAAATATATGGATTCATTAGTAGGGAGAATGAAAAAACATGTAATACACTGTAGTGAAAGTTGTTTCTTTCTTTCTGTTCTGAGTGAAATAATTTCTTTAAAAGACTCGTCTATGTAGAGAATCGCAGCCCAACCTTGAATTTTCTCCCTAGGTCAAGGAACAGAATGTTAAGGAAACTAAGATCTCAGCATTTTCACATTCAAGCTAAAATATTCATTAATAGTTCCAGTTGAAAATCTCTCGCTAGTGGCATGCAATGAAATAGGAATGGAATTAGAAACTGAAAATGTTAACTATGTGCAGATGATAGCTTCTGTTTTGAATTGTTATCCATGGCCTTTATAATGTAAGAGAAACAGAAAAAGAAGCCCTCAAAACCAACAAAAATGAAATAGCTTATATATATATATAAACATGTAAGAGAAACAGAAAAAGAAGCCCTCAAAACCAACAAAAATGAAATAGCTTATATATATATATAAACATGTTTTATTCAGTATTTCAGTTTACATGTTTTTTAGAAAAATGGATGTACCTTGAGCCTACAGTGCTAAGTAAAATAAATAGAAGGTTAAATATCACATTGCTTCTCTTACATGAGAAACCCAAAGTATAAATAATTTAAAGAGCAACATAAGGGAGAGATGTTAGGAACAGGGAGATGGACTTTGTGTGACGGGAAGGGTCTGGGCACTAGGGTGATGGGAGGGAGGGACTGGAAAGCAAAGCAAAAAGGATCAGGATGTAAAGTGCCAGTGCCCCACAGCAAATGTACTCATTATGTATCACAAACGTATATTAGTACAAATTTTAAAAAACAAAAGTAGTTTTTTCCTTTAAAACTGACTAAAACACATGTACAGCACATATGTATTTTACTCTGAAGATTATTAAAATCATGCTTTGTGAACTTCCTGTGGGCTGTTTAGCTATTGCAGAGAAAAGGGAAATTAGCTGTATTTATTTCTGTTGTCCACTAAGAAAAGTCTACACATTTTCTCCTTCCAGGAACGGGCTATGGCCCATGGACTAGAGTGTGGGAAACAAATGGACATTCACTAAAACCATTTTCAGTCCTAAAAGCTTTCATTAACGTAGAAGCTGGACACTGACACGCTTTTTAAACCAAACACTGTTTCCATCAGATCAGGGCCTGCGAGAAGGGTCATTCACTTTTATTATTTGTGAGTTATTCGTTTTTGTTATTTTTATTATTTCAAGTTCTCTATCTCCTATCTAAAATCTACAGTCATTCTTTGGGATAAAGAGCAGAGGAGAATTTACTCATCTTAGCCTTTGTTGTTTTCAGAGAGAAATCTTGATTGATCAGAGTCCCATAGCCACTGAGCATTCTATGGGGTGAAGAGCCGCTAGTGATGCGTGGCTCTGGCTGAGGATGGCTCCTGAACTCTGCAGTCCTGCATAGCAAGCCCGCCACATGCATCAAGAGTTCGGCTTTGGCACTATAGATCCTTGAGCAAATCATACCAGATCACCACCTCTGGGTCTCAGAGTTCCCTGCCCTAAAATGCAAGGCTTAGATTAGACTATACCAAATATTTCTCATTCTGAAATTCAGTGACAGTGTCTTCTTGGTCTTCTGACCCTTGAGATAAATGATGTTTCCACAAGATATTTCATCTTTCCCTGAGTTGAGAGACAGAATTATATTTCATTCAACTGAAATTAAACTGACTCTAGTCTGTGCCCCCAATTAGAGGGGAAATCTAAGATATATTTATTATCTATAAAAGTATTAGGCTTTTTATTGAAAAAAACATCTATAGATCTTTTTTACTCAAATAATATTGGAGTTTTTCATGTATAATGATTCCTCTCTCTGGTGAGTTTTTAATCCCCTTCTTTAAAAACCTCTCCATACCATATATTTTATACCCAGTCACAGAGTTTGCAGCTTTTGAGGACCATTCTGTGAGTGTGCCATTGGTGTTTTGTGCTCCAGGCTTAGCAACTGCAGGATCAGGATAGTCTCCCATCTGTCTACTGAGGAATAAAAACATTAATAAAATAATTGATTAACGTCTTGGCTTCTTAGAAAACAAGCAGTCAAAGGAACGGACAGTTTCCTTTTCACTGTCTTTTGCCTCAAAGTAGCAAAGAGGAATCTATAACTGTCTCTTATGTCTTTCAGCCTAGGTGCAATCATTTCATAAATATCTGGGTTCATAATTTTGTGAAGCAGGTAAACATTTGATGACCAGGCAAATAAGACCCTGGGGAGAGGTAGCAATAGTTCACAGAGGCTAACCACAAATTCTTAGAGAGATTTTCTTGGCTACTTTGCCTTTACCACTCCCCCCCATTCATATCTTTTTCTTGTTGGGCAAAACCCACTGTCACACTATGGGCACCGAACCCCAAAGCCTTTCTAAATCTAATTTTGTACTGAATGCTTTAATTTATCCTTAACACCTCAAAATATTTCTTTGATGTGTCAAAGGACACCACTTGAATTCTTTTTCTTTTTAAACGTCACTGTAACAACTATATTAAGTCAATCCTTGCTGGGCTTAGGTTCCAGTGATGCTTACTGTCCTCTTTTTCTGTCCTTTCCATTCATTCAGCAAAAAGTGGCTGAGTTCTTACCATGTACAAGGCACTGAAGGAGGGATAGGTGTCCAATGGCAAATTAGATAGAGTTCCCACCGTCAGGGAGCCCATGGCTGATTAGGGACCAGACTCATATGAAGAGGTTGTTATAGTACAGGTAACAAGCAAAACACAGCAGGTGTGTGTGTGTGGAGAATAACAGGTGGTAGAAGGAGGCAGTGGCTGATTTTGTTTGAGTATAGCAGAGAAGAAAATATGAGAGAACTGGATCTTGAAGCATGATTAATACAGTAGGCATTCTAGGAACTTCTCTGTTTATGGCTTGAGTTGAAGAAGAAGACAAAATGAGCAAAATTTGGTTCAAGACAGAGGAATCTTAGGGACTTCCATATATTTAATTTAAGTGCCTTGGGGGATGGTTATTAACTAGATAAAACTGGGTGAAATGAAAGTGACAGGACACGACAAGGGCAAATCTAACCTATGTCCAAACCTTCCAGAAGAGTGTATGCTTGATTCACTCTCAGGTAGTAAAAGATTATACTCTTTATGAACACTGGGCTTTTACAGCCTTGTTCTTTTTGCAACAGTGGTGTCATTAGCCTTGGAGATTCAGCACAAATGCACCCTTCCGCACAGGCTGATGATTGCAGACTTCCTGGTGCAGGAAGGCAGAGTCATTCAGTGAACACATAGATTCTTCTGTGCACTCAGGAAGCTGTTGTCATGTAGGGGGTCTTCACAGCTGTGAGCATCATCTCTTCATAGGTGCTTTTGTCTACTTTGGGAGTGGGGTTTGGGTCACTGATATTTGGAAATTAGCCAGCTGCTACCATTGAGGTTTTTGTATGTGTGATGGGAAGTTTCAGGATGATTTATTGTCCTTGAGGGGTTTTTCACTCCAGGATGTAATTGCCAGTGTTAAAGAAGAGTCTGTGTTTGAACCCTGGAACTGTAAGATTTCACAAGCAGCTTGCCATTTGCAACTTGGATATCTGAATTTCACTTGGTTCTAGGCAATTCTGAGACAAGCAAAAGTCTATGCCATTTATTTGACAATGGAAAAATCAACACATGTTTGATAGATGCATGCTATTTTATGTATTATGTAGAGTATTTCTTTATATTGTTTCTGTATGGACAACAGCAGAGATATATATTCACAAAACTCTTCATATATAATTAGGCCTTTGTGATCCTTAAATGGTGGTTTTGAAAGTATCAATTTATGATAGTCTTGTGGGAGGTGAACTTAGTGATGTATGCATACATATATGTCTTTCTATGTTCACTAAATGTCATCCTTTTTGCATTTTTATGTGTTTTTAATCTTCATATATAGTTCAGTCAAACAAAAAAGAATTCAGCACATGTAGAAGTAACCATGAGTTCTAGCCAGTTCTTCAAGAGTCCTAGTAACAAGATTCAACAACAAGGGAATGACTTTTTATAGTTAATTCCATACTGAGATCTAAGTTCCCATAACTGTTGAGTATTTAAATTTGGGGTCGATTGGGAAATAGTGCCAGAAAGGTTACTGCATTTTATCACATGTTAGCAAAGATCAGTGCAATAAAATTACCATAGACCACAGTCTCATTTTGTTAATTCTGTGAAGGAACCATGCTGCAGCATTCATCAAATATCAGTAGAAATTAAGCATTAAAATTGAAACTAATTGATGAGATAGGCTCTGAGCTGTTGTAGCACACAGGATTAGAAGGAACCCAAGGATTCCAGTCTGCTTCTGGTTACACTGACTACTAAGGATTATAAGGTTGTCTTTATAGAGTGTAGATACACACACACACACACACACACACACACACACACACACACACACACACCCCGAAGGGGTAGAGAGAAGAATCTTGGCAAGGGAGAAAGATGAAATTCAAACTAGAAATCTTGAGCAGTTTCACAAATCAATCAAGAACCTTTCCTGCCAAATACCTGCTGCTAGTTCTGAGTTTTCTAGCCTTACTGAGGGTCATTGTGACTGAGCGGCAGACAGGACTTTGCCCAGGCCTTCTTTGTGTGTTCCCTAGGCACCTGGATTTTCTGGGAAAGCTGAGGGTGAGTGTAACATACCAGACAACCAGGCAAAGCTCTAGTATAAAATACACCCTCAGCACCCTTCTATGTCACTGACACTGTTAGATATTTAGGATGCCAAAGAAACAGTCATTGCTCCCTGCCCTCCCCTGGAGCTTTATTTGAAGGCAGAACTTAAAATGCTGAAAAGTTTGTTTGATTGTCTAGCAAGGTAGCTATTGAATGGTGCTGCTAAATGTCATCCAATAGAAAGAAAGTTTTAAAAATAATTAAGGCGGGGTGTGGTGGCGTAGGCCTGTAATCCCAGAACTCAGGAGGCTGAGGCAGAAGGATTGTTGTGAATTCGAGACCAGCCTGGGCTACAAAGTGAGCCCAAGGCCAGCCTGAACTGCACAGCAAGACTCTGTTTCAAAAAGACAAAAAAAATTAAGATGTGTCCCTGTGTAGCACCAAGCTTTGGGAATATAGAAATGAGTAAGAGTATCTCAGTTCAAAGAGATTCTAAGCGAGAGTTCAAAGCAAGGGTACTGTAGCTGCGTTCCCTGATCACACATAATGTATTCTTCCATTGTGGTGTATGATGCTTCAGTGAACAAAATACACATTCTTGGAAGTTATCTGTTCATCTATTTTGTCATTAGCAGCAGAAGCCCAAGTATTAACTCTTGAAAGTCATTAAGATCTTGCCCAGGTTTTCTATACAATTTCTAAATTCTGTACACTATCTAAATTCTATGCAACATCTAAATCTCTGCACTATGATCTTTTCAGACAATATGCATAGAGACAGTATTTGAGCATCCTAAGAATTCATATTAAATGAGCAATGATTTAATAATAATAATATAAGGAAATAGGATTAAAATATAGTGATTGTTTAAATTTTTAAAAAATCTTACAGTAAAGGCACATTGCAGTCAGTCCCTTTCTCTGAACACATTGATCTCATCATCCTTGACACTTTCTGAAGCATTTCTGGAAGTCCTGTTTCACTAGTGTCAGTAGTTGCCCTGTCATCGCTGCCACAGTGTCTTGAATCCATTCAAAACATTTACCTCTGATGGTCATTTTGACTTTAGGGAAGAGCCGGAAGTTGCCCAGTGCCAGGTTCAGTGTACTGGGTGGAGGAGGACACACTGAAATGTTTCCACAAGCCTGCCTTTCCATGGGCGCCATTCAGCAGCAGTGTTCACTGTTTTCTGGTCACATTTCCCTCATAAAATCACTCATGAAAGAGGACTTCTAGAAATGCTTTAGAAAGTGGCAAAAATGATGGGACACAAGTATTCAAAGTGACAAGAAATATTTTGAGGTCTTTCGAGGGGGCACTGAAGGGAATGAATCTTTCACTGTGATGAATACTCTAAATAATTACAGTATATTTTTATTATCCTTGTAACTTTGATAAAATCACAGCTTCCAAGACTAATTTCCTCATGTTTGAAATGAGGTTAGTGCACTTCATCTATAAAGTCTGCTGTAGTCAGTTTGGGTTGCTATAACAAAATGCTACAACCTGGGTGACTTAAACAGCAAATATTTATTTCTCATAGTGCTGAAACTTGGGAACTCCAAGGTGCTCACACATTTGATGTCTGGAGAGGACCTTACTCCTGGCTTTTAGATCATTACTTTCTTATTATTTCCTCACGTTGCCTTGCCTTGGTGAGGAAATAATACACACACACACACACACACACACACACACACACACACATACACTCAGAAGGAAAGGGATTGAATCTCTCTTCTTTCTGTAAAGGCATTTGTCTCACTAGGAAGGCCTCACCCTTGAGAACTTATGTAACCTTCTTACCTCTGAAAAGCCTCATACCCAGATACTATCTTACTGGAGATTAAGGTTGCAGCACATGAACTTAAAGGAGGGAACACCACTATTTAGTCTACATAATCTCTTGTAATAAGTCATCCTACAATTAGAAGAGACGTCATACACTAGAAATGTGGCATGGGTGGGACTCAGAGTTTACATTTAGACATATTTGGTTTCCAGTCTCAGCTCTGAATTTTACACCTTTGTAACACATCTTTGTAACACTGAACTAATTTAGTATCTCTATGTATCTCTTGCCTCCACTGTCCAATTCTTCTACAATACTGCTTAGTTTTAGATCTGCTATCAAGTTTAAATGAAAATCTTGCCTATGAAGCTCTTAGGACAATGCTTAGCATAGAAAAGACCCTTGATGAAAATTTAGCTTATAAATTTTGAGAAACGACCAAAACAATCAAGATTGACAAGACACGAAATGGCATTGCTTGGTCAGTGATTTGGTAGTTGATACCAGTTAAAATTTATGTTTGACCAGAATTTTACAAGTCTTTGTCAGTTATAACATTTCCAGGGTTAAAATAGACACAGACAAATGGTATATGTGTGTGTGTGTGTGTGCGCGCAAGTGTGTGTGTTTGTATGACCAAACATGTGAATGGAGACCAAATGTACCTTGACAATCTACCCCTGCACCATTTTGGGGTCATTAGCTCAGGTTCTACTACCATAAAGAATTTCAACTAACGTGCCACTTCAAAATTTGGAATAGATTTTACTTATGCCAAAATATTTTTATTTCAATGAAACAAGGATCTAAGCCTTTGTTTTTCATGACAATTATTACCTAACAAAAATGTTTTTTTCTTTGTACACCAACAAGAGCATGTTACAATTAAATGTTGCTGACAGGAAAATAACAAAACCAACTAACCACACACACACACACACACACACACACACACACACACACACACTTCAGTTCTCAAAACCCCAAATGCCCTAAATCACAACTTGGCATTCATGCCATTTACTGTAGACTGTATCCTAAAATACTTAATAATTACATTTTATGGAAATTGACATTGCTTTTCCCTGCAGTCATAGTGAGTCAGATGAAAAAGTAAATCCAAGTTTGCTCTCATATGACCAGAAGTGTCAAGGTGACAAATCCATTTGATCATCCGTAAGAAAGCAAACTCTACAATGCTTAAAAGCTGGTTGTTCAGTGCATTGCACTAGACTTGAATAAATCCTTTTACTTGTGGATTTAACAATCATGGCAGTCATATCTTCTCATAACCACTAATATAAAAGCTTTTGCTACAATTCTATACTATTTAAAGGAGAAAGAAAAAAATGCACAGTACAAAAAATGTCCCTGAGATTTGGGATGGAGTTCAGTATGTTTCAGGGAAATTTAAGCTTCCAGAGGGCAAGGAGTAATTCTGAATGCTTATGGGTGATAAAACACAATCTAAACATTACTCATAATTTGATGCAATTAACAAGCAGCCCATGGACTTGGAAATTCAGGAGGACTATGTCTGTATGAGAATTTCAATTAGTAGTAGTTTTCTCTTTAAATTCCACTGAAAATGTGCTATAAAGAGCTATGGGATTTATGTCTGCACAGTGGGTAGATATATGTATTTAGAAAAGAGATACCAGGAATATATTCCTGAAAATTGACTTTAAAATCTTGAAAATGATCTGATTTCTAGACTTTCAAAGGAAATCGGTAAAAAACAATAGAACCCTGTGAAATGAGTGATGTCTTTGGTGAAGCCGTGCCTCTACCCATGCTGGACAAACTTGTGTCAGGCTGTAATTGTTTTGTGATTAGTGTAAATGAATCTTGTTCACCACATAGATTCAGTATTGATTTTTAATTAATGATAATGTCTTGAATTTATATGCTTACCATCTTGGGAAATCTGAATGTATTATAGTTGATGAATTTCAGCTTACCTTCGTACACTCCTGCTGAAGGTAAAAATCAAGTATTTGAACTGCATTCTGAGGAGGGAAAAGTGAGCCAGAAGGTGGTCAGGAAGAACCCAGAAATCTAATAATAGAACCACCAATTAAAATCTAGTAGATTTTACTTGTAGTTCTGTCTGTTTCCTATCCTAAAAACATTTAGTTTGTTGAGTCAACTTCAATTATTTCTTTGGAAAAGGAAGATGATCAGAGCAATTTTTTTGAAGTTTTTATTTTTAACATAAGATTACATTTCTTCTCATTATCTTAATAGCATACAAGATATATATCATGGGCAGTTTTACTTATACAACCCCTTGCATCTTTTTAGTGGGCATCTGTAAAATCTTTGGAATCTTCTAAGCCACACGTATCAGACTTATCTCCTGATAATGGAGCAATGCAAAACTTAAGTTCTGACATTAGGTAGACAAAATTATGATTTTTTTCAAGGACTAAACTGTCCGTCAGCTACTTGGCATTGTTTGCCAAGAGAGATGAAATAATATTCCCAATAAGCTCATGCTCAGAACCCTTCCTCCTTGTACCAGTGGAAGATCACTGCCATTCCTCAGCCACAAAAATATTGATTTCTCTCCCTTTCTCCTATTACAATTTCTGTCAGTTTTTCCTTTGGATTTATTCCTTTGTCCCTCTGTACTTTGTGTACTGCTGCTCTGCTCTTCGTGTATAATGCAGCAATCCCATTTGTTTCTCTAACTTTCTCAATCCATTTTAGATTAACTTTCATGATAAATCCCAGAAATACGCAGAATATGTTGAATGTCTATCTTCCCATTGCCCAATTTAAAAAATACCACATTTGAGATATAGTTGAAGCCCTTCTTTGAATTCCCTCTCTAATCTCATTTATTTCCTTCTTTCCTCAATGTAATGAATTCAATAATTATTCATCCATCATTATCTATCAATCATCTATCTATCTAATTGACCTATATCTATCTATCTATCTATAGAGAGAGAAGGAAGGAGGAATCAAGAAAATGCACAATCTTTTTTGTTTTGGAAACTGTTGTTTTTTCATTGTGGCTTTGAGATGTTCATTATGGCTTTGAGATTTATCCATTTTACTATGTATGGCTTTGTTCCTCTTCGTTTCATGGCTATCATCCATTAGGTCCATGTTCTCTAATTTACTCATTCTCCTGGGAATGGATCTTGAGAGAGCTTATGATATTTTCCTCCAGTACAAATAGCTGTGCAGTATACATCTTTGAACATATTTCCTTGATCACATTTATGAGAGTTCTCCAGGGAATACGCCCAGGGAGCTGAATGTGGAGAGTAGGATTGCTAATTCTCAAATTTGTCTTTAGAAAAATGGCCGTGCCAACTGATACGCTCCACTTACCTGCCACACCGCACCTCTGCAATCACTCCTTATTAGCCTCTTCATGGCCTTTCAGTGGAATTTCAGCCTCCCCAAAGAAAAAAGTGTGTTTCCTTGATTCTCTATCTGAATGGATCTCTCTTCAGGGGTTCCCGTTTCTGTGTGAGGGGATCATGCATTCACACACTTTTGGACTACTTGCTGAAATATAGACTTGAAAACACAGATGAGATGCTGGATATGGAGTGGGCAGAAGGATGCCATAGTCAATTTAAGGCCCGCCCAGTATATTATGGCCCACCCAGAATAAACTCCCTGAGTTTCCCACATTACTTTATATTCCTGAGAGTCTGTCTCATAGCAACCAAAAGCAAGGTTTCTGGGACCGGCCTTCGTGCGACTCCCAGTGCCATCACTCCCGGTTGTTTGGTCAAGTTGTTTGTGAGCAGTTGCCTTAGTTTCCCTTGTTGGTACAATGAGAGAAACACTAGTATTTTTCTTCCTAAGGCGATGGTGAGAACTCGATGAAATAATGTACATAAAGCTCTTAAGCAGTTGTTCACGTAAGTTCCTGTTGCATAGTTGAGGAAAGTACAAATAAGGAACAGTTAGGTCCTGCCTACCGGGTGCCAAGCACTGCTTTAAGAACTGGGGAGATGGTATTGTCCTTCATGTCTCTCAGTTAAATTGGTGACTGGGCCCAGCCCTTAGCACATTGCCTGCCACACAGTGGGTACAATGTTGAATTAATAAATGAAGCAATTGATTCTCCTACAGCAACATAAATGCCCAAAGTATGTTTTGAGGCAAGATGGAGCAAGAAAATTACAACCATGACAGCTTAACTGCCTCCATGTTAGTGAATTCTTATTCCTCTCTGAATATTCATTCTGTATGATATCAGCAGTAGCTGCAAGTAGCTATAATATTTGAGTCATCAGAGCAGTCTATTCTCTCACAGTGCGGAATACCAGGGAATTATTTCTTGGATCCTTTACTTTTCTGCAGAGTAACTTTCCTATCTTTTGATTGTCACTGATCTTTTCTTTCCCCTTGAACTTCAGGTCTCATTGTCCATGAAGGAGCTGCAGTTTACAGAGTGTTTAAGCGCTGGCGAGCCGTTAATTTGCACTGGGATGTATTAAATTATGACAAAGCCACAGACATCGAAGAAAGTAGCCGGGGAGAGTCTTCCACAAGTAGGACTTTATGGTTGCCCTTGACGGCTCTGCGGAACAGAAACTTGGTCCACCCAACGCAGCTGACCTCCCCGAGATTTCAGTGTGGCTATGTGCTACTCCACCTGTTCAATCGGATAAGGCCCCACGAAGATTTGTCAGAAGATAACAGCTCGGGGGAAGTCGTGATGAGAGTGACTTCGGTGTGACAAACATATACAGTGACAGTGTGGACCACTCTGCACATTTTGGAATGTAATTGCAATGAATGGTGAAACCATAGCACTTCTACAAAACATACATCTATGAACTTTTTATGCTTTTTATATGAACATTTGAATTGCAAATACATTTTTCTGAAAAAAAGATTCCTGTTGTTCTTTGTTCTTCTGATTTGTCACATCTTTTATAAGTTCGTACTTGAAATCATTATACATATAAGTTAACTACTTGGTAAAAAACAATGGTGACGGTTATCCTTAAGGCCAAAACTATTTTTTCTTGCTTATTTTAAATATATTTTTATCAAACTTTTGTGGCACGTGTAATTTTTCTGACACAGTTCAAGTGGGCAAGGTTTAGAATGCTGTGGGCAGGTTGCAAAGTGCCTGTAAGGACGCACAGCAGAGCTGTCCCAATAGAGCTTCTCATTGGTTCTCCTGGTGCCTGAGGCAGGTTGGCAGATGCGACCATGACTTATTTACTATGATGCAAAACAACTTGTCACCAAGAATGCAAGATGCAAGTTGTGTAAGAATCACAGCTTGCTTTCTAACTTCTGAAACAATGCAGAGAGCTTCCAAAAAGATAAAAATGAGTTAAGCAACACACCTTTGCTGCAGTTCATATCACATAGGCAGGACATCCTGAATATGAACCTGCAAAGTTCACCGCAATGTTGCATTGTATGTAACTCACCCAAAAAAATCATACTGCCTCAAAAAAAATACTGCTCCATATTTGTATAGCCCTCTAATAGGACCTATCACAATTAATTTGTTTAATTATTAGTGTCTTGAATTGTATGAGCACCACCTTAATTAGATTTTCTTTCTCTGAAAGCTTATATATCTTCTTAATCATTTAAGCACTAATCCTATTACTTAGTTTAATGAAGTTCTCTGAAATATGTTTGTTCACCAGCAGTGAGAAGTCTTTTCCTTCAGCAGATGACTAGGTCAGTATTTTTAAATGAAAAGAGGAAAAGAAAAATGCAGCTATTGACTTCCCAGGAACAGGTTGCTAACCAGGAGTTTGCAGAGATTTCCATCCTACTGGATATATTTCTCCTCCTATTGTTATATGGATACGCTCCTCCTCCTATTGGACATATTTAGCACATTTTAATGGACAGTGACAAAGATCAGAAAACAGGTGAGCATGCTCTCCTAAGAAATGCAAGTTGAACATGCTGGTGGTTTACAGTGAAGAAGGACTAGATTTAAAAATACATACAATGCTTTATTTTTTTCTAAAAATGATATTTGATTAATAATTGAATAATTCATGTTTACAAGCAGCCCCATGTTTCTTCCACAGTAAATTTCCCCAATACTTTAAATATCATTTTTTCCAGTTAAAAAACTTTGTCACAAATGACAAGGTGTGATGATTTACAGAAATGTAAAGTGTGAGTCACACAGTCACGCAACAGCGAAAATTCAACCATTACTTGGGGCAGATCTAGATCTAGAAGGTGGGAGTATGAAGCAAACTTCGTGGAGTTTTTTGCTTGTGTTAAGCTGCTATTACACAAATACATCCAGAGTTGGGCTCTAGGACAGTTTAGTTACTAAGGCAAATTGTTAACATCATTTAATTGAGAAAAATTTTGGTTACTATTGACATTATGATGTGATAATATGATATCGACATTAAAAATACTGGAGTAAAGACTTTAGGCACAGATTCCACTACCAGTGCTCCAGCACATAGCAAAGCCTGCCCTGTGAGGTAGCACACAGCACTGCATTCTTACCAGCTGATTGAAAACAAGGGACGGAGAGCGAGACATCCCCCGTCTAGTGTGTGCAGGTGTGAGTGTGTACACGAGTTGGAGAAGCTAGGAGATGAGATGAGTGTTGTTATTGGGGTGACCAACCTGAGAGAAGGCCTCCCTCCTTCTAAGTACCCTTTCTGCTGAATGTGCCTCTGCCTACATCCTACATGACCCCTAACCCTATTCCGTAACACAAACACACAAATCACCAGTGCTGTAATAAGAACCTAGCAGAATTTCCACGCAGCAAAATGTATCATCTCATGAAAAAATTGCATAGAAACTCAACAAAGATGGGAAGATTGCATCTAGAGAATGGAATTCACTGTTTCTGAATAACATGAGTTATGAAGACAGAAATAATAACTTTTCACTTGTAAATGCCATAATCCAAACTCAAGCTGCTTTGAATGCCAAAAACATTTATGGCAAGGAAGTGTGTTGGAAATACCTTAATTATTATTTTCAAGGGGCTGGGGATTTAGCTCAGCGGCAAAAGCACCTGCCTGGCAAGCGCAAGGTCATGAGTTCGGTTCCTGGTACCGGAGAAAAACAAAAAAAAAAAAAACAAAAAAAAATTATTATTTTCAAAACCTTTTCCAATAGTATAAAAATTAAAACCTATATGCAGGCTGTCTCTTTTGAGTTACTAATTTATAGGAAAACCACTTACAGAGCACCTCTGTGTTCCGGGCATTGTTAGCAGCAGGTGATAGGATGGGTCCGGTGTGTAGTGAGACGTGTGTGGGCATCACATGGTAGACGTATGGTGGGGTAAGAAAAGTGGCAGGTCAGGGACATAGTGAGTTGTCCCTGGGGCACTTGGGGAAGGTGTCACCAAAGAGCTGACAGAACTTGGATTGTGAATCAGGAGTATACATTGCAAATCAGACAGAAAAGAGATGGATACATATTCCAGCAGTGGAGGGGTCTCATATGCAAGAATTCAGGGCAAAGACACAGTCCCAGCATAGGGGGTTAGCAAATTTCTGGGACTGCATTCCACCTGAGTCATGAGAAGATAGTGTCGAAGGAGGATGAGGTAAGATTTGGCAAGGCCATTTCTGCAGGATGGATGTTCTCTCCCTATCAACTGCTGTGAATTCAATAATGCAATAGAAATATCACACACTTTATGTGCTACCCTGCTTTCCCCCACATCCTGTGAGCTGCAGACCCCATAACTCCGAGGAGGGAAGCACATCACAGATCTCATACAGTATAGGATCATTTTGTCAGTATTAAAAATGCCTCTAAATACTTCCCAGAGGAAATAAATTTTGTTATCTGATTTTTCCTAGATAGAAAATTTTAATTTTCATTCTGTATATCCCGTGAACAGAAAACCTATCAAAACAAACCGAGTTTTTGCTGCACTGCCTTCGCTTCAGCCTGTGTAGGACTCTCTCTGCCTTTCTATTTTCCCCCATAGGGCAGCAATGTTGGTATGGCCTGTTGTTTCTAATTACGTGCATATGCTACTTCCTCCCTTTTCCAGGGAGTTAAACAGGAAAATAAGCCCAGCTTTGCCTGCGCAGAAGTAAATGAGCTGTCATCTATCAGTTGCTATGTCTGTTTAAAGTAGAGGTCATGCTTTGTCCATATAATTCTTTATAGTTTTTATTTTACTTACATATCAGAATAGCAGTAGTTTACAACTACCTGATATTTGGCACTTTTCTTGCCAAGTTTGTTTTGCAAACTAAGGTGTGGCAAAGATTGATCTTATTCACTATTACACATTACAATAATGCAGTATAATATTTATTATAAAGTGTACATAATACAATATAAAATAATGTTATATAACAAAACTATGCTTGTATAAAATATTTTAACATTCTATATATTAAGAAATAGTTGTTTAAGACTTTAAAAGGATATTTTCGATAATTAGCTTAGTTCTAGTTCATCAATTTAGAGAAAAATCCCATCATGTGAGCATGATACAGAATCACAGCTGATGCTATAATTTATAGCAAAGCACAAAATTTCTGAGCCCCAGTAGTATGTACAGATTAATTCATACCTTTCACAAAGTGCAATCTTCCACACCATGGATTTATCTTGTTAATTAGTCAAGAATTAAAGATGTTTTAAAGTATTTTTCTCCTAACCCCCTCCCAAAAAACCATGGGTACTAGGAGGCATTGGGAGAATGAAAATAATGTATAATTTCCATAAAGTTTTGATGGTGTTTTTCAAAATTATAAACCTTAGCCCAACATCTTTTTTCTTTTCTTCTTTTCTTTTTTCTTTTCTTCTTTCTTTTCTTTTCTTTTCTTTTCTTTTTTTCTCTTCTTTCTTTTTCTTTTATGGAAAAGATAAAATTTCATAGTAAAATAAGAGGAGAATAATAATAATTAATACACAGTGTATTGCTATCTTCAAAGTAGTTACTCAGAGTATAAGATGGGCATAAAAATTCTCCAAAGAATATTAACACAGACCTTTTTTTTTCAATAAACTAAAAGAAACTAGTAGTATAACTGTACTGTATTTTGTTTTTTCTCTTTTCCCTTCTTTCCTTTCCTCCTTCCCCATCCTAGTTCCTCTTTTCTTTTGAACAATTTCTTCCCATTTCACAGTGTCTAGTGTACATCTTGGTCCTTATTTATTCATTATTTTCTCTCACTGGGGAGACAATATGATATTTACACACTCGAGTCTGATTTATTTCACTTTAGAGTATGGTCTCAAGTTGCATCCATTTACCTATAAATGTTTCAAGTTTATCTTTCTTTATGGCTGAATAATACTCTATTATATAAAAAGACCACGTCTTTTTTATCCATTCCTTGGTTGATGGGCATTTGGGTGGTTTCCAAGATTTAGCTATTATAAATTGTGGGGTTATAAACATAGGTGCACAAATATTGGTGTGGTATTATGCTTTTCATTCTTCTGGGAAAGTACCCAGAAGGGGAACAGCTGGGTAGAATGTGACCTCTAATCCTAGTTTACTGAGGAATCTCCACAATGATTTCCATAGTGGTTGCACCAGTCTGCACTCCCACCAGCAGTGGAGAAGTGTTCCTTTTTCCCCACAGCCCCTCGAGCATTAGTTATGGGTTGATTTCTTGATGATAGACATTCTTTCTGGGGTGAGATGGAATATCAGTGTTGTTTTAATTTGTGTCTCTAGATTGACCAATGATGTTGAACATTTTTTCATATATTTATTTGCTATTTGTATTTTTTATATTCCTCTTTCATAACAAGTCAGTGGTCCCTAAATTTTCTTGCAACCTTTCATGTTTTTGAGTTTTCTATATACAAAATGGCTTTCCAGGTGAAATCATCTTTTTCTGGTACAACAAGTAGACAAAAAAAAAAAAAAGACTAGCTTAAAAATGCACATAGAAAGATGACCAAGAATGTTGGTGCATAGTAGTGATGTGGGAATTTGCAACTCTTGCTCTATGATCCATCAAGCCGGCATACTTATGGCAGCTGCTGGACCACAGAATGGGCAGGAACTGCACGTGAGACATAGGGCTCTTTTTCATGGCTACACAGGGTCTCTGGCATCATGGAGACCTGACTGGAAGCTCCTTCTGCAACAGATGGAGTTGGTAGATACTCAGTGGGATGCTCTTCTCATGTTACTTTTGGGAATGTCAGGATGTAATAAAAGGCAAGAACCAAAGCACCCTTTCAGAGATCGAGAGGAGAAAGAAGCAGTGCCTGTTACGATGGGGCTGGCGTATGATGCAGCTCCCTGGACACTTCATTTTCTTCTCCCTTCTCCATGTCCATTGCTTCTGGCTTAAGCGAACAAGGTGATTTACTCCATGATACCACTGTTAAAATTATCATCATCTAGAACCCAAAGAAGTCTCCTGTGTGTGCCTGTTTGGTGCACAACGCTTGGCTCACCTGGGGAAGCTGCCCGCTGTAAAGGGCTAAGGAACAAGCCAGGAGCTGTGGAGTCAGTGGAAGCAAAATGGAGGAAGCCCCAAAGGAGTGTCAAGCCCAGAGTCTTCCTGTGACTGGACACACAGGATAAGGGACAGACTGATTTCAGGAACTTCGTGGTTCTGTGAAGAGTCAAGTGAGCAGACATTTAGGGCACAGTGGGTTAAGTAAGGTGTTGCAGAAATCAAATTTAAGAAAAGAATACATTAGGAAGACAAATAATTCTAGGGTCAGGGACAGTTTCCCATAGGAGTCAGCCTCTAGAGCCTCCAAAGAGGAGCTGAGTAAGGAGGCAGAGGCTGTATGCAGAGAAAGTGGGCCCATTTGGAGCCGGGCAGAGCTGGCATTTGTGTATGATGGTTGGAGGGAGAGAGGAAAGAGTGAGGGCTGACCAAAGTGGCTCTTCGGGTCTGGAGGGTGGCACAGTCATGAGCCAACCCTGAGACAGGGAGCTCAGGGCAGCCAGAGGGTCAGGACCATCTGGAAGATGCTACATGGAGATGACCAAGAGGCAGTAGGTGTGAATCCAAGGGTCAGGAGCAGGGTCTGTGCTGGACATCCCATGTTGAAGGGCCAGCACCAAGAGAAGAGAGTGGGAAGGGCAAGCAGAGTGGGGAGAAGTACGAAGGGATGTGAATGTTCAGCAGCTAAGAGCAGGGACTGCTTCAAAATGGAGAGAGAGAGAGACAGAGACAGAGACACAGAAAGACAGAGACAGAGACAGAGAGAACTTTTGTGAAAGGGAAGGGAACCAAGAGATGGTGGGAGGGGAGGGGGAGAGGAGACAGAAGGAATAAAAAAGAATGAGAATGTTACATACACATACCAGTTCCTGACAAGGAATATAATTATTATGCATTGGAAACATATATTAAAGTTTTTTTGAAATGGAAGAATCCATGGTGTTTAACAGCAAGGAGGGCTTCAGTTCCGGACAGAAGCAGTTCTGTGAAATTTCAAGGTGGGGCAGAAGCTGTGATCTAACCGTGAATGACAGTGGAAAGTAGGCGGTGGCTGCTTTCTTGGAGCAGTTTCCTCTTTTCCTTTTTTCCTTCCCCCCTTTGTCTCATCTGCATTCCAGCAGGGGAGCTCCTCAAGCATGTATCAGTGATGTGGGAAGAGAGCAGGGATGGGATGGGAACACAATGGAAAAATTTGGCTTGTAAATGCTGTAACTGAGTAAACGATCATTGTACAAACTCCCAACTTGTCACGTGGGCAAGGTGAAAATATTGAGCGTGTCCCCCACTTCACGCCCCATTGAAGTGGATTTCCTTTCATGGCTTATGGATAGTATTTTGGCTTCAGCGTTACTCAGAGGGGAAGAAGCAAACCGAGGGGACAGTTACAAAGAAGCACAGTGGAAGGAAATTAGGCCACATCTGCTTGGTGGCTCCCTGTTCCCTTGTAGCAGACCAGGCATCTGGAACTCAGTTATCCAAATCAGAGCTCTTTGTTTCTCTTTGGAAATCTGCCTCCCTGCCACCTCCACAGTAGAAATTGCATTCTTATAGTTAGTTGATGCCAACAAACTCAGTGTCATCCCTGAATCCTCAATTCATTTTTATCCACATTTAATCCACAATCTTTCCTTTATAGTTTTCCCAAAGCTGGTCAATGATCATTACATCCTTTGCTGAGCTAAGCCATCGTCACCCCTCTAGGGATGGTATGGCTCCCTAAATCCAGTTTCAGTGACTTAAATTTTGTCTCCCTCACATTAATAACCTGGAATATCAGAATGTGACCTTAGTTGCAAGCAGGGCTTTGCATATGTGGTTAGTTAAGATGTACCTTGTTGGGGCTGGGGATTTAGCTCAGCGGCAAAAGCGCCTGCCTGGCAAGCGCAAGGTCGTGAGTTTGATTCCCGGTACCGGAGAAAAACCAAAAAAAAAAAAAAAAAAAAAAGATGTACCTTGTTATGACACTTGCAGGAAACCAGTATATGCCTCTTGTTCCTCACATTCCTGGCCAAACAGAACAAGAAAGACATCGTTGTGGGATGTGACTCGTGGCTGGGCATGGTGGCACACACCTGTAATCCCAGAACTCAGGAGGCTGAGATAGGATGATTGCCAGGAGTTGGAGGCCAGCTTGGGCTGCATAATGAGATCCTGTCTCAAAAGCAAACCATGAAAGAAAAAAATAAAAGAATGTCCATGTCCTTGCAAAGCCCTTCAAGGTCCTAGGTTCATGCCCCTGGTTATCTCTCTGCCACCAACCCCTACCACTCTTTTCCTTCAGGCAGCCTGGTTCCTGCTGGTTTTTAAATACATAAAACTCATTCCTGCTTTAGATGTTAGCACTTGTGTTTCCTTTTTCCTGGGACGTTCTTGTCCACATGTCCTCCTACAACCCCTCTGCTGTCCCTTTCTCATGTGGTCCTCTCAGGCTGCTCTACAATGGTACCCTGTCCCATTCACTGCCTTATTTTCCTCGTTGAACCTTTAACAACCCAACACAGTCTGCATCTGTCTGTTACTCTCTCTTCTTCCAGCGCCAACTCTCCATGAGAACCATGGCTGTATTTTATTCATTGCTGATTCCCTGGTGCTTAGAAAACAGACTGGTATGCAGCATACTCTAAGTGAATATTTTCAGAAAAAAAAATACACAAATCTGCTAAGATTAAGAGGAGATATTGGATGGGTGGAGATCATTGAAAGTTAAAAACAAATTGATGAAGAATAGGAAAGAGGAGAGACTGAGAAATATAAGGATGACCTAGAACCTCAAAGTGATAGTCAACATCAAGAACTGGGAATTTAGAGTCACCCATGTAAGCATCTCTATATCTGGGATAAAGCATACATTCTTAACAGAGCATGTTAAAGTGTAATGAAAATGACACACTCATCTCAGGGTACATGATTAAAATCATGTGACCATTTTAAAGCAAAATAAATCACTATTGCCCATCTACTAGGAGTGTGTAGCACATACCCTAGTCAGCGAAAATCTCCTACAAGATCTCTTTACCAGTCCTCCTCCTTCTCCACCTTTTTCTCCGCCTCCTCATCTTTTTCTTCTTCATCTGTGTTCATCATGCTGCTCCTCCTTCTTCTCTTCCTTTTCTTCTTTTTCTTTGTCATCAATATCACCACCATCACCATCCACAATATACTTCAATATCTTCTTTGCTGCAAGTAACCTCTTCCTAGCCGTCATCATTTCAGAAACAATGAAGGATTATAACATGTGTGTTTGAAGCCAAGAAAGCATTTTATCTTTCTTGAATACGTATTCTTGTCAATAGTTATTATGTCAACTGGGACCTGCAGGAAAAGCCCTACACATATTTTATTGGGATTTGTGCCTAGAATAAAGTCACCTAAAAGGAAGAAATTTGACAAATCCCTTAAGATAGGCTGTCTCCAAGTGCCTGGTTTAATATATTTGGCTTCAGTTAATCTTATCACTGTTTGTTTAGGATTAGTGTAATGGCTATTGAATAATCAATTTCTCATTATATCAATTTCCTGTGACTTCCTTTATGTAGAAGCTGCAAAATCCCTGTGCAATAAACTCCTCAATGCCTCCTGCAGCATGTCGGAGATCAGCAGAGTGAAGTAAAATTACACAGATGCTTTCCCAGTTGGGGGAAGAGTGAAAGTCTAGACAGCAGAGCTGACTGGTTCAATGTCAACCTGGAAGCCCTCAGTCCACTATAGCAACCATTTTACTGTACCTTTGTGCCTTGTAATATGAGCTTGTAAACTTTAGATATAAACGTAGAATTCATTTTTTAAAACAGGAGGATAAATTGTGAGAGAGCTGGTTTCACAAATCCTCTTGAAGTTGCAAATTGGACCAGCTCATGATCCACACGCCCCATCACAGAGCAATCTGCTTTGTCTTCGTGTAATCTCTCTATGGCAGAGACATCCCAGGGCCACTTCTAAGTTCAAAAGCCCAGTGGAAATCCTTGGGATGAAACAGGGTCAGAGAGACCTGTAAGCGGAATCATGTTGCTCTCCAAACTTCATTTGTGTTATTTTTACTTGTTCATTATTGATATTTAATTTTCACATCATTGTAAGCATATAATTTGAAAAATGTGGATGAAAGTGGTTTTTGGAAGGCACAGCTTTAGAATTTAAATCAGATGATTATTCCATTAAATGTAATTTTCCACTATAATAATTAAATGTAATGACTTGTTCACAGATCCTGAGTACTGGATTTAGTAAAAACAGCAGCTAACATTACAGGTCCTTGCAACTGCTAGGCACGGCCTAGAACACGTGTTAGTTCTATTTTATGGGTGAAAAAACCCTGGTGCAAATGAAATGTGGCTAAGAAATGTGGATGGCCATGCAGTTTCTGACTGGCAGAGTAGGGTGCAAACTTGGGCAGCATGCCTGAAGTTCCCTTTGGCTTCAACTCAGTGATTCTCCACCTGCCACTTAATTGTTTTAGTATCATCTGAGGATAAAAATCTCCATATTGGTTCTATTCCCCCCCCCACCCTTTTCCCCTACAGAATCTGTTATGGCTTACATCTAAATGTCCCCTCAGAGCCTCATGTGGTCACAGGTGGAGCTTTTTAAAGGTGGCTGGATCCAAAGTGTATGATGCTGGGATTAAGGATGTGGTGCTGGGATTGGTTCATGGTGTGATGCTAGGATTAAAGGTGCTCCACTCTGGATGTGGGTGCTACCTGCCCTAAGGTAGCTTGACAGAATTATAAAGGACAGAAGAAGGGTTGTCATTGCTCACTGCTGCTGCTTGCTTGCTACTTCATGGCTTTGCTGCCTTCTATCCAACATACATTGCTTCTTCTCTGTAATGCCTCTCTGCCATGTGCCACTCTGCCTTGGAGCCAGCCAATAACTGAAACCTTTACAAACTATGAGCTACAACAGACCTTTCATCCTTTAACTTTGGGTGTTGGGTATTTTGCCTCAGTCATGAGAAAAGTAACTAGGGTAGAACCAAATAAAGGGATTGAAAATTCTACCAGGTCCAGCTGTTAAGATCCTACATGATCTCGTACGGAGACACTCCCAGCTTTTCTCAACACTAACATTGTGGTAATTTTGACTCATCAGATGCTTGGGCTGCTTGGCCAAGCCAACACATTCGTTACTTACTACTGTGTGTCTTGTTTGAGTTTTCACTTCCCCAGCTTCCCTTTGGTGAGGGGTGGCTGCATATTGCATATACGGATTAGGTCAGTTAGGTCATCCAGGGGAAAGTTGTGGTTCCCCCATAAAGAGTCAAGCTACTGACATTCCTCCCTCTCCTGCTTTGAATGACTCTGGCCGCTACAGCTGAATCATCTGTCTTGAAGTCATGAGGATGAGTGGTTTTCAGATATGCTGGTTCTAGCATCACTGAACATTTCAGCCAATGCTAGCAACAACTCACCTCTTCTTGTACATGAGAAAAAATACAATTCTTTAAGAGGTTGGATTTTCTGTTTGCTTTTGTTTTGCTTTTATAGAAAAAGCATTCTTATTGCAAACAGAACATCAAACTCCTCATCTTGCTTACCATTTTCTTGTGGAATTTACAGCCAAGTATTTACCTTCAACTTTCTTGAAGTCTTTATGATCTTTCACTCCAGCCCAAAAGTTGTGCTGAGTTGTAAAACCCAGCAACACGGTGGAAGAACGCTTTTGAATATTCCATGAACATCTTAAAGTAACTTGTTAAAAGCTACACTTCTCATTTTTCTCCCTCAACTTCAAATCACCCGTGTTCTTTCCAGTTGCAAAAGCCAGGAGATAGTCATCAGAGTTAACTTTCATCTTCTTCCTGGATTTATTTGTATTTATTACTACTATTTTCATTATCATAATCATTATTGTATAGTACTGGGGAATTAAAGCAAGGGCCTCTACACTGAGCTACTTTCCTAATCCTTTTAGTTTTTTTTTTTTTTTTTTTTTTGTAATTTTGAGAGTCTCACAAAGTTGCTTAGTTGCCTGTCCTGGGCTTGAACTTGAGATTCTCCTTCTTCAGCCTTCCAGAGTTCTAAGGATTACAGGAATGTGTCATTGTTATGGTTTGTATCTAGATATCCCCCCAAAGCCCCATCCACTCATGGTGAGGGGTGCTTTTGAGAGGTGACTCAATCTAGAGTTAAGGCAATGTTAGTGTGATACTGGATTTGGGTGTGTGATACTGGAATTAAGGCTGGGTGTGGTTAATAGAGGTCCCAACCTGGGTGTAGGTGGCACCAATCAATAGGCATATAGCCTGGATAGACTATAAAGGGACAGAAAGAAGGCAGACTTGCTGCTCCTTGCTGCTTAATGCCTTATGTTTGCAGTGCCATGAACTGTTTCTGCCCTGTGATGCTACCCTGCCTTAGAAACAGCCAACTATGGACTGAAACCTCCACAAACCAAGGTAAATAAACCTTTCCTCTCATAACTTGTGGGTGTCAGGTATTTTGTCCCAGCAACAAGAAAAGTAACTAAGACAACCACCATGGCTAACTTGATTTATCTCTTTGATATCACTCAGTCTCACTGTGTCCATGGCCACTGCCACTACCTTGATAAACACTTTAGGTCAAATTTTTGCTCTGGGACAAAATTTATGAGGCCTGAAGCTCATAAGAGGAGACATTTATTTTGGCTCATGGCTTCATTCTGCTGTCAGTTGACTCCAAGGCTGAATCATCCTGCTGGACAGGCACAGTGGAGGAAAGTTGTCACTCTCTTGGCATTTGGGGAACACAGAGCAGTGAACAGTGAGAAAAGAGGGAACCAGAGACAAAATATAGTCCCCGAGGACGTGCCTCTCCTGACCTACTTCCTCCATCTCTGCGTATCTCCCAACCTCGTTCAGCCCATCATTACTGCCCTCACTATCCAGTCACTTCTTCCCAAGTTTCTTAATCCAGAAAAGCTGACAGTCAAGATTAACTGGCGCAGAACCCTCAAGATTTCTTGCCAAAATTCCCTCTGTAGCTTCTTATCTGCTCTCCCAAATTCTAGCTTGGCTTGCTCAAATTATACCACTTACTTCTGCTGGAGTGGTTTTTGCAAACACACATATTTAATCATGTCATTTTGTGCTATACAATTTTTTAAAGCCTTCTCTTACCTTCAGGATAAAATCCAACTTCCTAACATGGTGTCTTACAGTGTGCTCTATTGCCACAATAAGGTACTGAAAATAGGCTAATTTCTAAAGAAAAGAAGTGGGTTGGGTCCAGGTTTTGAGTCTCCGCAGAGTCCAAGGTCATGGTGCATCTGCTGAGGTCCTCCTTGCTACATCACAGCATGATGCAGGGAGTCACATGACGTAAAAGAGAAACTATATTAGTGCAGCTCTTTCTTCCTCTTCTTATACATCCATGAAGTCTCGACATAAGGGTCCTGGAGCTGATGACTTTGTCTAATCCCAGTTATTTCTCAAAAGCTTCACATCCAAAAACCATCAACATGAATTTGAAGATTAAGTTGCAGCACGAGTTTTGGAGAGACCCTCACCCCATGGCAGATGGGCCTGGGCCCTCCCTGTAATCCCATTTCCTCACCCCACCTGCACAGAGTGCTCCCTCCAGAATGAAGACTGCAAGCCAGAATGCATCAGCGTGGAAATGTACACACTGAGATGCAAGTGCTCAACACAGAATAAAGAGCAACTCTTGTTTTTAAAACCATGAATCTCAGGTTGTTCACTAGGAGTGGAGCTGTGGTGCGGCTGGGGCTTTTGAATCTGCCAGTTAAGAGAACTCAATCTTTTATTGTAAAATACAATTTTTAAAATAAAACAGGTATCTTTTGAGTAAATCTCTTTAAAAAACAGGAACTTAAAACAACTTCTTTTTCTTTCATTTTATTCAAAGGGCAAAAAGGAGAAAGTGTGCATAGCATCATGGTGGTGGGAGATGTGATATTCGTGTCTCTCTGATGTGCACATGATCCCATTTTCCGGGTCCCATTGACCCTCCTCTGGGCTGTCACTAATTGTCTCCAGTCTGTTACTTTGTCACCTGGTGTGGTGGACTGGCAACTGGTGGTGAACTCACAACACTCAGCTGAACTGAACCCGTGTGGTGCTGGATGTAGAAGGCCCACCTGAGGACTGTTCCCAGCAGCATAAGAGAAAGAACTGGAGATGAAGAAGACAAGCTGTTAGGGAAGCTGTTTGGAGGCTGTTAGGAGAGGCTGTAGGGAACTGTTGGTTCTCCTCGAGGAGCTTGTCATGCTGGCTTTCCTGATAAACTCAGCTGTTCTCATCATTGAAAGAGCTCACGACCTGGTTGTCACTGAGAATGGCTATGGTTCACTTTGGGGGAGCTCTGGTTCTCACTTTGAGCATCGCTTCCTGGCCACTGCTCAGTCTCCTGGAGAAGCTTGTCATGCTGGCTTTCTTGACACGAACCTGAATGTTCTTATAATTGGAAGAGCTCGGGACCTCATTGTCACTGAGGATGACTGTGGTACTTTTCAGGGGAGCTCCACTTCTTACTTTGAGCATCACTTCCTGGCTCCGCAGATCCCTCAGCCTGCTAGCACAGATCCTTTGTCCTGCTGGCACAGACTTTCTAACTTCCACCACTGACCTTTGGGCCTTCCCAGTGTAGATCTGTGAAACAGGCCTGAATGGGACATTGTCATGGGTCCTAGGCATCCACTTGGACTCATGGGAGGCATTGTTATGGGCTCTAGGTCTTCAGGTGGACTCATGCAGGACATTGCCATGGGGTCCAGGCCCTCAGCTGGATTCTTTGGTCTTTAGTGTGTAGACAGATTTCCTGTACTCATTTTATATATGACTCTTTGGGTGACTATTATAAACTAATCTTACAATTAAGTGCCCTGTATTGTATTGTTTCCCCTTGAAAAACCTCAAACTATACCTGGTCTTGCATGATAGTTGTACCAAGGAAGTTCAGCCATTCCTTCCCACTGTGTCCTTTTCATCTGCATTCTCACTCTCATTTTTATCACTTACTGTCTGGGGCTCACCAGATCCAGCAATCAGCCCCAGGGATTGGATTGTCTGTCTCTGTGGAATGCACTTGCCCCAGGCCTAAAAAATGCTCTTGGAAGATGAGCTAATCCATTTTCAGTATAAACTAATATTACTGAGTTTTATTGGATAGAAGTATACACATTAAGCTTACAGGTAATGAGACAGATGTTCACACCTGTGCAAGAAACATCTCAGTGAAGGTATAGAGCATCACATTCATCATCCAAGATATGTCCTTTATACTCTTTTTCTGAACCATAGGCAACCTGTCGAGGTAATTAGTTGACTGTACTTGAACTTCATATAAACAAAATATGGGTATACTAAGTACTGCAGTTTGTCCTTTTATATCAGACAACTTTCCTTCTTCAAAATGTTTTTGAGATCCATCTGTACTGCTGAGTGTATCAGTGATTTTTATAGTTCTGAGTAGTATTCTATTATATGAATATATTACAATTTGTTTAGTGATTATCTTTTGATGGACACTTAAATTGTTCCCTGCTTGGAGCTACTACAGAGAAAATAGCTATGAATTTTCTTGCACAAGCCTTTTTATGTAATATGTTTAAAAGTAATTCCCTTGGATAAACATACTTATGAGTAAAATTTGCTAGTTATAGTTTAATATATAAATTTCAAGACATTTTAATGTAAGCCCTCTAACTTCGACTCTTTTTTGTCAAAATATGCTTAGTTATTCTGGAATCACTGAATTTCCATATAAGTTTTTAAATCAGGTTGCCAATTTTACAAAATGATAGATGTTGGGCATTGTATTGAAGTTATAAATGGAAGTCACGGCAAAGAGACATTGAAATCTTTCAATAGCCAAACAATGAGTTAGGATTTCATTAATTTATTTTAATCATATTTTGTAGTTTCTAGTCCTACAGAAGCCAGCCTTAAAGAATGACAATAACATTTCAAAAGGATCTGAACAAGGTGGCCAACTCCTTGAGGTCTCAATCAGGAGTAGTGTAACATCAGCTCTGACCTTTTAATTGGTTAAAACAAGTCACAAAAATAGCTCTGATTAAAGAGGTGGAGAAAAACACTCTACTTGATGGGATGAATGGCAATTAATTGGTGGAGATGTTTATGGAGGTTTCACGAAGGCTCCATGGATTCTTGGGGAGAAAAGAAGGTCTTGCAATTGGTGTGCTGTGATGTCAAGCCCTGTTGCCACACCTTGGTCAGTATTGTTCAAATCATAGCCCTGCAGATTTTTAAATCTATATGCTATTTTTAAATATCTCCATTATGATTGGAGATTTGTCTCTTTTTCCTTTGCTTTTGTTTTAAACGTTTTGAAGTTCTGTGTGTTTATTAGTATTATTGTGTCTTTTAGATAAATTGACTTTTTCAATGGACCTTCTTTATCTCTCATATGGAAATTTACTTGGTAAATCACAATCTTTCCATATTTGCTTTCTTACAGTTATTGTTTGCATACTACTGTTTTTTTGTTTTGTTTTGTTTTCCTTACAGTCCTGGGATTGAACCTAAGTCATGGCTCATGCTAGGAATATACTGTACCACTGAGATACATTCCTGCTGCAGTCCGGTTGTAGCAGGTCCAGGCTATTCCTGCAGGAAATAACGACACTGGAGAAAAGACAACACAGACACCCGAGGTCCTTCTGGTGGGCCAGGGGAGCAAGGCTCTTCTGACACAGAGAAATGTTTTTTGCTTTATTATATACTTTTGCAATTACATATGAAACTCTTAGATACAATGAGTTTCTATTTTAGTTACGGATTCAGACATGGTTGACTGACTGTTTGGCCACAACCCTAGCAGGAAATCAACTTTTCTAAAGCACATAAAAAGAAGCAAAAAGATCAATCACTAGAGGTTCTCGATTAGGTATAATTTTTCATAGAATTGTTCACTTGTCTACTGGACAACAGGACCCACATTTACAATATCTCCATCTAGAGCCAGTCCAAGACATGCACTGCGTGTTTGCTGAACGTTTTCCCAGGCGCTGAGGCCCGCGCAGCGGTCCCCTCCCGTTCCAGTGGGCGAACATTGCCGCACAGGAGGTAGGAGACTGACGCAAATCTCTGTGGTGGCTTTTACTTCCCCTTTCAACCCTGGAGGGATGCCTTTCATCCTGGGCTCTCATTCCTTAACTACTTTCAGTTCTGATCCTTCAGGTTCCCAACCATCCTTTATCAATAGCACAGTGAATATCTGGAAAGCTATGATTAGTAGAGAGTAGAGGGAGAGGCCGCACACCGTCCCATGCAGTCCCTGCTTTGCAGGCACCCGCTGCCAGTCCTGACTTGGTCAGGGAGCTGGCACTGGAAGGTCTCTGGCACATTCCCAGCTGTATAGTACTATTAAACCAATTGTTTCTACTTTAAATAAGCAAATGTTTTCTTTGTCTTTCTTTCACAAATACCATGTGAAGACTTTGCCCTCATGCTCACTTTGTGGAGCCTTGAGCTGCTTTGTAGATAATGGAACAGGGGTCTGGTGCTACCTGATTCATGAATTGCTGTATGCACAAATAAATGGGTTAAAATTTTAGTATGTATATTCTCATATCCCTACTTTTCAATTGCATTTTGTATTTAAAGTTCATCTCCTATAAACAGCATATAGTTGAGTCCTGCTTTTCTAGTATTCTGAAAAATTTTGCTTTTTAACTCACCCTCCATGTAAGATTCCATAGTCACAGGTTCTAGGGATTCTAACTTGGACATATTTGAAAGGCTCTTCCTCTGCCTACTGCATCTCTCCTTCCTGCATCTCACACCTCATCTTCTTCAGGATCCAGTATAATTATCCCAAAGGAAAGTGAAAATATAATAATAATAAACCAAAAATAAAACAAAACAAAAACATTGCCCACAACAGGGGGGAAAAAGGAGGCAAGGAGGATTTTTCTTGTGTGTGTGTGTTTTTTTTTGTCCTCCCATGGAAATAGGAAAGACACCATTAATTAATGGTTTAAGAAATTACCTTTCAAAATTTTATTTCTGCCCCCTATCTTCACTGTATCTCAAGATAAAAGTATCATTTAAAGCATTAGCTAAACTAATTCTTTGTCAACATCCATGTCCAGAGAGCTCGTGGACATGAATGTTGACAAAGAATCATGAATTTTAGGAGAGATAGATTTCCCCTGAGCCACGGGAAATTGTAATTGGCAGAGGCCATGCAAGGAGAGAGAACGATTCATGCCTCGCAGTTTAATCTTTGTTTCACGCCTGGATCTGACAGCCTTAAAGGAACTGGGATTTGAACTGTACTTTTCTTTTATATGTACGGAAAATTACATCTCAATGACTCCTGTTCCATTGAAGATCTTCCTAAATCCATGGCTGTCAAGAATTTGCATTAACGCTTCCAAGTAAAAGTAGATTAAATTTATTGCCAAAATGAAGGATGACAATTTTCTTTGACTTTTTCCTTTCATTTTTACTTAAAATATCCTGGCATGCAATTTAGATTGGTATTTTTCCACTGCTGGTAGAACTAAGTTTAATCGAAATGACAGATAAACATTTTTAAAGAAGTTTACCACTCAAGTCCTTTCTGTTTGGACTAAAATAACATTAAAACACATAGTATTAAAACTTCAGTTAGAAAAAGCAACTACTTTCATAGGTAATAATTTTCTGGGCATAGCAGAGAACACACTTGCAAATATAGCACTGAAATTAGATGAGTGGGTTTGTGTCTGCAGTACACACAAGTTTGAAATTTCTCTGACTTATAGCTTTGAGAATATTACAGTTAAGATCCAAAATGGTGGCAAAAGTCTCATGTGTTTGGAACAAGATTGGCTCATGGGACCACTCTAGCAATCAATGGGTCCAGTCTTAGGTAAGATCCATGGATGAATGTGCTGTTCAGTGAGGTGGGACTGGATTGGAAGCAGGGGTCAATGAGGGCATGATCTGGAAGCACGTATTTTCATCCTGGCTCTACTCCCTCCACTTTTGGGCTTCCTCTACCAACCCTTCTAACGTGATATTTCTGCCTTGGAGTCAGTTGACCATGTATGGACTGAAATAGTAAGCCAAAATAAACCGCTCCTGTTTGAGTCTTGGTTATTTTGTCCCAGCAATGGGACAGTGACTAATAAAATGACTAATAGTGCACTGCTACCATTAATGGTGTTTGATAAGAGAAGGTCTGTTGTTGCTCAGTGGCTGCTTTGGAAATATAATGAAGATGGGTTGTTTTCATTAAATAAATCTCCTAAATGCACAGTTGCAACACTCTGCAGAACTGCAAAACAACCACTAGCTCTAATCCTTTTTTACTTTATTTGGCTGTTATTGCTGGAAGAATACATGTACTTATGTGCGGAGGTAGTACTAGAATAAGGCAGAGATTATAGCTTTCCTTCAAGTGTCAGTGGAAATGTCATCATCAGGGTAAAAAGGTGAGACAGTGTATCCTTTCTCAAATGTCTGATGTTTGTTTTGAGCCCCTGGTCATTGAGCCAAATCTAATTCCCCTCCATTGTGCTTGGTCTTTAGAGCCACTTAGAATCAATTTTAGTTGTGCTTAGAGCTGAGCTCAGTCTGGCTCTTATGCCAGCTTTATGATCTCACTCAGGGCTTACAGTCTTAAATTCCACCAACACCCAAAACTGAACATGGAAAACATCACCATCATCATCATCATCTTCATCATCATCATCGTATCATCTTTAATTGACAGATAATCACTGTACACACTATAGGGAACTGTGTGATAATTTGACAAATACATACAGTTGTGACAGTCAAATCAGGGCAGGTAGCATTTTTATCTCTCTAATTATTTACTATTTCTTTGTGTTTGGAACCTTCAGTCCTCTCTTAGTTACTTATAAATGGATAAGAAATTGTGGTCAGCTATATTCACTTGCTGTGCTGTGGGGCACTAGAACGTATTCTTTCTATCTAATCATATTTTGATAAGCACTGTCCAACTTCCCTCCATCCCTTCACCCAACCCCATGCAGCTTCGAGTGACCAGTCTTCTACCAGATCAACTTTTTAAGATTCCACATATAAAGTACAATGTGCAGTGCTTGTTTTTCTGTGGCTCATTTCCCTTAATACAATTCCATCCAGTTCCACATTATCACAGATGACAATTTCTTGAAGGTATTTGTAAAGTGAAGATAATAAAGCTTATTTTATAGAACAGTTTTCACTTTTAAATGTTGGACATCTTGTATGGATTTTTATCCCTATTTTTACCCTTTAAATATTAGAGGCATTTCAATAAGCATGGAGTTAAATCAAACCACGTCATTGTGTATCATCAATTTCTATATATGGCTCAGCAGGGGCTTTTAAAAATTTTTTCAAGGATATAGTCACATAACTCTGCCAGACTTCTGGATTGAGAACTAAGGATTAGCTCTTAATATTTGTGTAGCCTTAGGGAAGTTATGGATGTTTCCTTAACAAACCCACTGATGCAGGCTTGCTGTCCATTCCCTCTGTGAAGTGTATCCACCGATAACCAAAGCACTCATGCCAGTTATCCACTGCTGCATAATAAACCACTGCAATTTAGGGGCTTAAAATAACTGCCTTTTTTGTTTTTCCTGAGATGTAACTGGGAGGGCTTTCTAGGGTAGGGGACTTACTCCAGGTGATGTAAGGTGGAGCAGCTTGACTGGGGACAGGGGGAACCACTTTCAATTTAGTTCATTCACATGGCTGGCAAGCTGGTGTGAGAGTCAGGTGCACATGGTATGCAAAGGTCTTGGTTCCTCTCCTGTGGACATCTCCACAATCTGGGCTTCCCTGCATCAACCACAAGGCTTCCAACAGGCAATGTTACAAAAGAACCAGGCAGAAATATATTTTTGTGACTTAAGCTTGGAGGCGTGTAGCATCATGTTAAACATAATCTGTCCAGGTCGTCACCAAAACTGCTCCAGATTCAAAGCGAAGGGACAGGGGGCTGGGGATTTAGCTCAGTGGCACAGCGCCTGCCTGGCAAGTGCAAGGTCTTGAGTTCGATTCCTGGTACCAGAAAAAAAAAAAAAAAAAAAAAAAAAAAAAAAAAAAAAGCAAAGGGACACAGCTTCTAGCTCTGCTAAAGAGTTGCAAAGGTTGGGAGGAGCAGTAGGGGGTATAGGGTATAGACTCTCTGTGGTAGATCCACAACCATCTGCTCTTACTAGGCAAGTTATCTAAGAGCTGGTCCTCCAGTCTCTTAATATTTGTTCTCACCATACAGCTTAATGACAACTAGTGATGAACTCCAGTTGTGAAAAACCATACTATTTTTCCTTCTGTGACAACTAAGCTTACTGCTTTGAAAAGAGAGGAAACAGGTGACCCATGCAAACGGGGTGCTGGGAAAGTAACTAGAAAAAGTGAAAGGACAGGAAAGTAGAGATATAGTAGGATTCTGCTAAGATTGTTTCACTTGTGTCCTCAGGTTTATTTCACATCAAATAAATAGAAATCAGAAAACACTGAGCACGTTATGGTGCTGTAGCTGCCAGAAATACAGTGCTCGATTTCAACTAGCAGATTCTCTACTGAAAGAAAGGCCTTGTCAAATTAATGTAAATTCATACATTTTTTTTAAAAAATACAGTGTTTATGGCATGCCTCAGTCCAATTTTGACAATTCCTTATTTCAACTGGCATTTTCAATGAACTAATTATTAATCTCTATCGTGTTCAACAACAGGCTCCCATTGCACTTGAGCCACCTTTTCCCTCTGTTTTCTCATCTCTAAAATGGATATCATAATTATATTACCTATTTCATAGGACTTTAAAATAATTATCTAAATCAAACTACATAAAACTTTAGTGCATAGCATGCATTTTACTGTTGTAGTTACTACTGTTGCTTTGTGTCACATATACGGGAGGGTGGGACTAGATTCTGATGTCACAGGCAACAGGGATTTCCCATGAGCACTTGGGAAGCAGAGCGAGGAGGGTCCGGAACCACTCAATTCTCCCACGTTTACGACTCACACGGAGTTGGAGCACCTGGTGCCCTCCTGCACTATCAGTCAGTGTTACCAGCTGGGACCCACTGTGGTGAATTACCACTCTCATCACTTCCCTTCTTCGCTGGTGCTTTCTCTCTATTCTTGGAAACTCTCTGCCGCTGTCCTTCCTCTATTCTTCTCATCTTCTTCTTGCATCACTCATTCAACTCCTCCAGAGAGAGGTTTCCTTTGCATCGCTTCTCTTCATCCACAAAAAAGGAGCACAATTATTTGGCACGTAGGCACATTTTAAGTCCATGGGTTTCCATACAAGTCATATGACTTTTATCTGAGAAGCAGATAACTGGTTCAATCATTTGTAGGCAAAATATCTGTGTCTAATGACACAAAGAAAGATAACATGTGCACTTCTGCTCTGGTCACAGGTGTTGGAAAGCTGTAGTCAGCCTCTGGAACACCAATGCATGGCTGATGTCCAATATCACTGAAAGTTACAGTCATGCCGGAAGTTTACCACAAATGTTCATTCTGCTTAATAAGTATCAGGACACTAGCGGTTATCTAGATGCACCTCTATGTGGGAGGTATTGGATAGGGAACTTACAAGAAAGGAGTATTTTGTGGTAAAATATGGGTGGTAATCACATTCCAATTTTTAAATTAGCATCTCCCCTAGAACTGCTCCCCGCTCTCTACCTCCTGCACATGAGATCATATTCACACACACACTGGTCTCATTACAATTAGAATTAACTTCAAGTAAAAGATGCATTGTTAGTGCAAAATATTCTCAAAGTATTGCCTAAGCAGGGATGCGGCAATTTATTCTGCACATTCATCTGCTTGTCCCATGCTGTCAGGGTTAATGCCTCATACACCTCTTGGAAACATGGAAGAAACCAAGCAAGCAAGGAAGAACAACTAAAGCCCTTGACCAAAATGAAACCAGAATGTGGCAAATTTCCTTTCCTACTTGCTTAATATTTCAACATTCTCAATCTTTAGTGAATATGTGCATGCTATCTTTAGAACACATTTAGGGAAAATAATTCCAAAAATGATACAGAGAGAATCCATCTGGAATCAATTGTTTAAAATGCTCAGCAAAATTTCATCTTCTCTTTGGAACACTCCAGTCCTCTAAATAAAGGTAAGATTAAAATAACTCTCCAATCTCATTCTTGGCCAGAAATTTGGGGGAAAAGGATGTTCCAAAATTAAGAATTCTCACAAAACTCCTCTACCTTATGCATTATGTCTATCTGGTTTCTTCTCTCCTTAAGCCTCCCTACAGTCGTCTCTACCTCACAGGAGCCTAGCAGTTCATTTCTTTTCAAAATAGAGTAGATGAATGGTGAGTTCAACCCGAGAAAGAGCCGTTAGCACCAGGAGGTACAAATAAATGGTCAATAATCAGGTGGGCTATCTGGGCATGACACCAACCTCAGCTAATAGTGTCCAGAGCATTGCTCAGCAGTGCACATTTTATTACTCTAGCGAAAGGAAAAATGTCTTTCCATACAAGCCAGATGAAAGATCCGTTCTTTATAGGAAGCCAAACATACTCATTCTTCCCAGCTTGGACCCTACAGGCGACTATGGATTGTGTTTCCTGGAATATGCTTTTCATCAGGAATATCCTTGGTTCTTATTGGGTGCAAATTTTAGGGCAGAAATAATGAACCAGACACTGCATAAAGTAATTTTTTTCAAGCACCAAAAGAACTCATTTCTCCCAGCAAGTGGCTTTCACTACCCATAATTCCAAGCTTCACATTCCCCTAGTGCCTCTTTTGATTCATCTGAATTAGCATTAAGTGAATCCAGTCTCATCCTGGAGCCAGACAACTTTCAGCTGGATTTTCTGTGCATTTCAGGCTGAGGATCCCACCCTTATCCAATCATGATAACTCCTAGTTTATGGGTCTATGGATAAAGGAAGTAGCTGCTCTTGATTCCATTCTATCCAGCAAGCAAAAATGTGACTGTGTATACATCTGATACCTTGTCCAGAGCATTTTCCTTTTTATGTTTTTCTTTTTTTGAGACATTTAGAATTTTCACTTGCAATGGCTTATTGGTGTTTGCTTTCCTGCTGTGCTCAGTGTAGGGGAGGAGCATCAGAATTCATGTCATAGAGAAGTCTCTACATCAAGACATCAAGAATCCAGGCAGAGACCAGCATGTTGTCAGTTCTCCAAGTTGTCACCTCCGAATGGTCTTTCTGAGCAAAGAGTCAGGCTCAGTCTTCCCTGAGATGAGCTTATTTTGATGGCAAACTTCTTGCATGTCCTCTGTCTCTCCACCGCCCACCCTCCTAGATGCTGGCACTGCAGCTGGACTACAAATGCTTTTATAAAGAGGGAAAATGAGCATTCCACATATGATCCAATTTAGGACCAAAGCTTCTCTCACTATCAGACTTTGCTGTCCAATCCCCATGGGTCATTTTCAAATGGCATAAGACCTGTTTCATCTTGGGAAGTCTTATTTATCCTATACTATGCTCCAGTTGGACCGCTGAGATTTGTTAGCTGTTCTTCAAAGTGTGTGAACCCTACCCCAAAGCCCCCTAAATATGTCTGGTGATAGAACAAGAGCAGGGATGGTTGAGCAACCCTAGATTTTCTGGGTGTCAACCCTGAGTCCCCAGTGCCCCAAAATGCCAACCTGAAAAAGATCCCTGGTCTCTTTTTATTCAAGTCTAAGCAGCAATGAGCAAGTCTCTTCTGAAGTGATGCCCTTGCAAAGATCTAGGAGGGAAACTTTCCTCTTCGGTTGCCCAGAGCTTGACCTGCAGGAGGAAAGCCCTATTACACAGCCATGGAACCAGCAGTGCAGGCAGGTTGTGAGCTCCCCTGTCCATCCGCTTTATTGCTCTGAGGGCCTATGTGATTTCCAGACACACCTGGAGGAAAGTGTCTCATACTCTGTCTCAGGTTCCACACGCAAGTCATGGCCTGCAGCAGCCTCAGACCACAAAGCAGACAAAACGTAGTCATCTTCACTGAAGGTGTCTTCTGGCACTGGCCGCCCATCCCCACTGACTATAATGTCCCTTATCATCCTCCAAACCTGCTTCATCTGAGCTCATAAAGGGGGACCCTGGCACTGATATTGTGCTTTGGTTTTTATACTGTGTCCTCTAGGAGACACTTACAGCCTTACTCTTGGTAGGAGAGAGCAATTAATGGACCGGGGCTCTCAGTGAGGGGCTCATTTCCTCTTTCAAAATACCTAGCATTTCTACTGATTTCACAGTCTAAGCTAGTGTTTCCAAAGCACCTATATTTGCAAACACCTTTGGTGAGGGAAGGGAGGAGCTAGAAACAGGACGATGTGTTCATTCATTCCTAAAATATTTACTGAGGACCTATTACGAGCAAGACATGATGGGTACAGTAATGAATATGATCCCAGAAACATAGAGCAAAATGCAGCTAATGTCCAAGAGAGTATGATGGGTGATGGAGGAGAGGGTCTGGCTATACGTTACCAAGGTAAACAAGGTCATCATAGGCCAACACTCCCCGGTGCCGTTTAAGGGCTTATAGGTTGAGTAACTAACGGCATCAACTTTCTCATTCATATGAGATTAGTTTAAATGTGTTACTGGATATATGGGATCCTTTTGTCCTGGTGAAGCTCATTCTTCAGAGAATACACACATACAATCAGGAGGAAACACAGCATAGCTGCTGATGGGACAGACTGTGGAATCAGACATCCTGGGTCCACATCTTGGTGCCCTTGGCCGTGTAACTTTGGGTGAGTTACTCTACCTTCCCTGTGCCTTGGATTTCTCATTTGTGATGTGGGTGGTATTTTTCAGCTCAGAGAGATGGAATGGACATTCATGAAATCAATACAGCAGAAAGTACTTAAGGCTTGGCACAAGAGAAGTTTTCTGAGAACATCAGCCACCATTGTAATCATGTGTGTGTATGTTGAAGCGGGAGATACAAAATATTTTGTGGTTAAAATGGTTCCAAGATGAATATAATTACTATGCATCGCAAACATATGCTAACAAAAATTAGATACATATTATAAAATATATATTATTATATCATAAAAATGATTCTGATATGGAATAGTTCCAGGGAGCTGGCTGGGACACCAGCTCTATCAGTGGACAGGAATCCTGGAAGTCCTGGTTGGCAGTCTTAAGGCAGCCAACACATGGGGAACTCTGCTCAGATGTGTCCCAGTTATTCCTCACACAGTGCTCCTTGGCATTGCTAATGGGCAGTGTGGATGCCATGGCCCGAGACTCTTCCCTGCCCGAGGTGTGTGGCACATGGCTGATCACTTTCAGGGCAGACTTTCAGTCCTGAGGACACTTCCTTTTATGCCCTTTCTTCCAAGACCCTTATCAACTGCTGCTGCTCCCCTACTAACTCTGTTTAAACTTTAGCTTAGTGTTCTTGGGTTCTACATAAATGGTAATTTTAGTTGCCTCCCAGCTTCACAGTAAGAGCTGAGGGCATGGGTACTTTTAGCAGAGGAGAGGAGGCAAGGAGGTGAGGAGGCGAGGGGGTGAGAGCCATTCAATGAAGTCATGACAGAGTTGGAGGATTGGAAACATACAATTAGAGTGAGGAAAATCTATGCTCTTTGGTCTTCAGGTTTTATTTGATCCCACTTTTAGTATCTGAGTAGGTTTGGATTCTTTCTTCCTTATTCACAGCTTTCATTTTCTTGTGATGTCTCATACTCAGTAACTAGAAAGAAATACAAATAACCAGGACCTGCAGTGACACTTCCTGAGTTTGGGCATCATTTGCAATCACTCCAACTTTGGTTCAGGAAGAGAAAATGGTAATGTCTCATAGGGGTGTGGACATTTCAAGAACAATACGCAGTTTTCGATCTTACGTATCTCTGTCTTCCTACCATTCTCCATTTGTCCTTGTGTGCATGTATCTATCATCCATCCTCTATTTACCTAATCAATGTACTAAGTATCGAGACTGAAGGAAGTATTTCCAAAGGATCTGCACTTTGGGGTAGAGAGTTGTTGAAGATGTGTGTGTTTAGTAGGAGGATCAAGAGTGCATAAGACCCGCTTACTTCCAAAGGAATTCTAAAGCAGTGGTTCTGCACCACGCATTGTCCTTGATGCCCTGCATGGATCATCTCACCCATGCTTGCGACACCGGTGTGACAGGTCACAGTGTCCCTGTTGCACAAAATCAGAAAGAAGTTTTCCCAGTGCCACAGAGCCAAAAAGTAGTAAATTTATCCTACTTTCACCCTCTAGTACCTTAAGAAATGGATTCCAGAGAAAACAATTTTCAAAAATTATCAAATGAATTAAATAAGAAAGCAGGCATGAATGCATAGTCCTGTGACATGTCATCCCTCCTGAAGAATCACTCCAGGAAGCCACCAACCTTCATTCATGTCTCTGCAGCACCTGGTCCTTTCTGACTCTCCAAGAACTGCACTGCTCTCCTCTTTCTCCTGGACAAACATCCTCCTCCCAAACAGAGCTCCTCGCTCATGAACTGCTCAGGCAAACTGGGCACCCTACTCACCCTGACAGAAGACCCTCAACAGCTGCTACAATACTAACTTCTTGTGGGTCTCTGTCTCCCCCAATCCTCACAATAAATCAATGGAGCATGTTGATTTTCTATGAGACTTTGGTGAGATGCCATTTTTAAAGTACTAAATATTTCAGGCAATATTTTTTTGTTTATAGCAGAACTATGATTCCACAAGTGCTTTAAACTCTGCCAACAGCAAGAAACCATGAGAGTGCATTTTTAGAAACAATGGTCAAATTTGTCAACATCCGTTGCGTCAAGATGGAACTGAGTCCTTAGGGTGAAACCTTTGTTCTGCGGATGCAAGGAAAGTCAGTCAGGAACCACAGAAGAAAGTACGATGCGTGGCCATGCACCTGACACTAACCAGCTTGACTAGCTCTGTGACCTTGGCTAAGTCTCCTCTCTGTCTGTCCTTCCTGTCCATCAGATAGAACCCGTCCGGTGCATTCTGCTGGCCCCAGAAATTTCTGCATCAATCAAGTGAGATAGTGACTACGGAAGAGTTGCGAAAGAATTACTTTGTCCAAGGAGAATTATATATGCTATCAACACCAATTCCATTAAGCTAGAGCTGAGTCACTCAGACTGGCAATGAGGCAAATAATAGAGGAGAAAAGGTGCTGGAAAATCTAGAGGTGATGCTGAGCTGAATCATTCTGCTTGGGCTTCCTCACATTGGGGAAAGTCAGTGGAAGGTGTCAGGGCAGAAGGCACCCAGGGGACGTATAGGGGGTGCA
This sequence comes from Chinchilla lanigera, assembly GCF_000276665.1. Taxonomy (NCBI): domain Eukaryota; kingdom Metazoa; phylum Chordata; class Mammalia; order Rodentia; family Chinchillidae; genus Chinchilla; species Chinchilla lanigera. Next base: position 5,134,234 of record NW_004955426.1, on the reverse strand, counting down.
CTTTTGTCTGCAAAGTGGCTCAAGTGGGAGAAAGTGAATATAAAGGGAGAAACAGATTGACAGCTGCAGATACTACAAAAGGGATCACTCTTCCAATCAGCAGTTCTCTCTGCTACTTCACTGCGCACTCACTGGGAGAAAGCACTGGGTTAGGCGCTGAGGGGGCTTCATTCTGTGTGATGTGGTTTTTGCCACTGGTCCTGGAAATAACAGGGTCTAATAAAATGAATGTCATAAGTGAGGTACTGTAATCTCAGTCTCTGTGTACTTAGAGGCAAGCTCAAAACACCCTCCCAAGAGAACATGAGGGGCAAACTCCTCCTGTGTTTGGAAGGGTTAGATATTCCCATCTGCAGATTGGGCTGTGGTGAGGAGTTACACCAGAGGGCAATGCCAGAACTGACGTTTGTTTGTCCTGAAAGACAGTGGAAGGAATGCAAGTGCGGGGTGTGCGGCTTAATTACCAAAGAGACTCAAGGGACAGTTTAGCTCCTATTTCTGTTCCCAGAACTATCTGGTCACTAATCCACTGACTGACTAACCCTGCTCAGCCCAAAGTGTCTCCACATTTCCATTTGTGAAATACAGATCATGATATCTGCCCTTTCGGAATGCTGTGAGAATTAATATGGTAAGAAACGTAAATCACCAATCAGGTGCTCAGCAGAATCAAGTCTTACCCAAAGAGTGGGCACTGTCTCAGGTATTGTCTTCTGTTTTGTTTTTCTTCTGGTACCAGGAATCGAACTCATGACCTTGCACTTGCCGGGCAGGTGCTGTGCCACTGAGCTAAATCCCCAGCCCAGGTATTGTCTTCTGGAAGTTAATGTCTTTAGAAGAAATTGTATCCTAATAATGTTTTTCTACTGACTCCAGAACTTCATCTGAAATGCCACACCAACATCAGACTACTCTTCCCTGGCTTTTTGGATATTCTCAGTATACAGAAGTGACCTTTCCCATGGAGAACAAACTCTCATTGTCTGGTTAGAGGCATGACAGCTGGGGTTAGTGAACTGAGGGCCCCTGTCTGTTGCCCCTGAATTTATCTGAACAGGGACAGACATTTTAGAAATTTGATTTTCAGGGTGTCATTCAGCTCTTCTCTGTGCCTGCAGTAAGCTGCAGTGGATGAAAATAATTTTACCTGCAATATTTAGAGTTAGGACTAATGAATCTTCATATCTTTTCAAGCTCATCTATTCTTATTTAAAAGCAATGAATAGTGGCAGTTTGGAAAGATGTACTTGTTCACGGGTGCAATAAAAAATAGATGGCATTGCAGCATGAAGTTCTTAATGTCCTTTCCCTAGGGGGAAAATAATTGCTATGAGGAATTAAAATTTAACTTCTTGCTCTTATTCCTTCAAAAAGGCTCGGTACAGTTTTTGCTTTTTTACCTTTAGTTTGCCCAATTTAGGTCTTGAATGTTATATAAATATAAAGCTATATTAACCTATACTTAATATGATAATAACAAAATAAGCTTACATGTTATTGTATTCTTTTTTTCCAATATAACTGAAAAAAGTTAGACTTCATTTCAACATGCAGAATTCAGACTTTGGGCCTTACTTTCCCCAATTTACAGATGAGTTAATAGTTCCCAGAGGCAATACTTAACTCAGAATTTCTACGGTGAAAAACCTTTCAGCAGAAAACTCTCTCTAAGCAGAAGAAAAGCAAGTCTGTCCTTCAGGTAGGATGGACGCAATGTGTTAGGGAGGTGATTCTGTTAGGACTGCTGTCTGGATTAGTTTTATCCCAGGATGAGGACCAGTATCACCATCTGAAGGGCGGAGATAAATTCTATTCATGCTACTAGTGGTAGAAATAAGTGTCTGGATTTGTGTGACACTGGGAATGTCTTTTGATGTTGTGGTGCTGAGTTTTCTCATCTGTACAGAGGAAGGGCTGGATTTAGAGATGGAATACACCCACAGTGCTCGCTGTCACTCCACAACCTTGTGCCACATCAGATGTCAACAGCAATCTTGTCACCACTGAGCCTACACTTGGCCACACCACATTTCCACCACCGTGCTTTAGGTGGTGTCCCACTTCTGAGAAGAATTAACAAATAAAAAGTGAAATCGTTCAGGAAGATATTTCTGAGGCGGGTAGCTGGGCCAAATGGAATTTCTAATTTTAGTTTTCTGAGAAATCTCTACACCGAGTCCCACAATGGTTGTTTTAGTTTACATTCCCACCTACAGCATAGGAAGGTTCCGTTTCACCACAGCCATGCCAGCATTTGTTATTATTTGGTTTCTTGATGGTGGCCATTCTTTCTGGAGTAAGATGAAGTTTGCAATGATAGATGCATATCAATGTTAATAACAGCACAATGTGTGATAGCCAAATTTGGAAGCAGACTTCCATCAACAGATGACTGGATTAAGAAAATGTGGCATTGATATGTAGTAGAATACTACTCTACAATGAGGAAAGATAAATTTGAGTCATTTGTGGGAAAATGGATGTCCCTGGAAACCATAAAGTTAAGTCAGAACTACATCTGACACACAGGTTTGAATACTGTATAATTTGTCTCATATGAGAAATTGAAGGTACAAATGAGCAAAATAAAAGATAGATAAAAGGAAACAGAAAGATTGATTTTTTGCAAGAGGGAAGGGGACTAGGAGACGGAGGGGAAGGGAGAAAGGGGCAGGAGACAGGGACACAAAAAATTAAGATGTGTCACATACTGACAATGAAAGTAGCCATTGTGTAAACCAAATGCCTTAATGCAAAAATAAAAGTAACATCTGTTTTTCCATCCACACACTAGAAGATGTGAGGTACCACCTAAAATCCAAGGATTCCCTTCCTTATGCAGCTGGCCTACATTTAATAACAATTTAAAATGATTTGAACATTTGGAAGGCACCGTGGTATTCTTTGTTAGACAGGAGCCCCGGGGCATAGGGGCCCAGACTAATGAAGTACTTGAAACTCACACACGTAGTCCATGGAGTTGTGTGCTAACTGATGGGCTGTTGAGGTCTGACCTCAGGATACAGAGATATCATCTGGTTTCTCCTATAAGCAAGCCACACTACGTGATTTTAAAACTATGCTGCACACAGAGGAAAAAGAGAACATTTAGCAATAAAATGATCCAGCTATTGGCAGCAGCACTAGATCTCTCCAGCATTAGATCTCTGCCGAAGTTTTGGTGCGGCTGTGGTTGAGATGACAGTGCAGAGATAGATTTCTGAGCACGATGATGTGCTTTACCCTCCTAGACCTCACTGGGAAAGCATAGCGGTTTGAGTCAATGAAGAATTGCATTTGCGTGCATATTACCCAATGTCAGGGACACGTGGAGAACACAGTGCTCAGTGATGGCCCTGATTAGGTCTCCATGAATAGACCTTGATGCATAATGTCTTGAGTGGTTTTATTTTACTCTGGACTCTAAATTTGTTTGCCTGGAGAATCCAAGGCACTCTTAAAAGAAACAAAGCATTTTGAAAGCACAATATTGATTTATAGCTGCGAAAGGATAATAGCTTTGGGAGGAATGAGGGTTTCTTTGGGTTTGTGTGTTACTTTTTAGATGATGTGATGCTCAGTCTCCTTGCAAACAATCCCTAAATGGAAACAGATGAGGTTGCTCAGCTTTCTGTCTGTCTGCAAGCAGCTGCCATTCTTCCCCAGACATCCTCTCGGACTTAAGCAGAGTCCACCGCACTGTGCTGGCGCCGCTATTTGGGTTGCCTGAGGTAGTGAGAGGAGGCCAGCCTAAGGGGAACACTGGAGCCCTTTGCAATTCGTCTGCACCCTCCCAGTACCTGCCTTTTAAGCTCTGCTCTGCTTACCTCCATATAGCAAACTTCTATGAGCACTTGTGTAGGTGTTCCATAGCGACACTATACAGGCTGCATGGCTTAACACCAGAGATTCATGTCTTCCTGGCCTGGAGAGTGGAAATCTGAGACCAAGGTGCCAACACCGTTGGCCTCTCTGAGAGCATGGAGGAAGGATCTACTCCAGGCTTCTCTTTCTGGCTTGCAGATGGCACCTCTGGCTGCCTCTTTGCACGGTCATCCTGTGTGTCTTCCTCTAGCGGAATTCACACTGGATTAGGACCCACCCTAACATTTTAATTTTAATTTAATTATCTCTTTGAAGGCTACATCGTTAAATACAGTCACATGTTGAGACACTAGAACTTCAGTGTATGAAGTTTGGGGGAGGAAAATTCATCCCATAGTAGCACTCATGATTTAGGTTCTTTTTCTAAGTTATTTGTGTTTGTGTATATTATCTCACCCAATACAGAAACCTGGGCTCATAAGGAGCTGGGCACTTTTGGCCTCTGCGGAGGAGGACATTGAGTTCTAGAGTGGAGAAGAAACTATCCAGGATCCCAGGTATACATGTACAGTCATTTTATTTGGCAAAGATTTATTTCTGAATTCTTTGAATAATTTTATGCACTTCATTTTATTTTTTGACATAATAATTGTAAATCACACCTATGTGTCAAATTTAACAATTGCCCTTTCTTGACATCTATCTATATATATATCAGATTCTTTTTTCTATGCAAAACCTTACATTTAGTAGATGCTCAATATTTAATATTTTTATTTCAATGGTTTTTGATTATAAAGACTTTGGAAGAGGTCAATGTGAAGCCACTAACTCGATAGTTTAATCTGTGAGGATAAAAACCTTCTATGAGTATTAGGATACTGAACTTGTCATCAACATGCATTTCTGAAAGTTTGATGAATATACAGAAGTGCTACATTCTCCTTATTGTTATTATTTAAAACATTATTAGTGACATTCAAAGAACTCAAAGAGGTAATTCTATCATTGAGGAATTATCCCTTTGTAAAGGCAGAAGAAAAGTCCAGGGAAGCAGTTATCCTTCTCCAAGGTCACAAGGCACAAAAAAGCCAGAGGAGAAAACACCAAATGGTACAGCATAATATGTAGATACATATTAGATATTTTCTACCCTGGAGGATTTATTTCCAATATCTCAATTTTTTAGGCAGTCACTCTCTTCCAATTAAAAGATCTGTCAGGGCAGACAATGTTTCCTGCTATTCAAACATGCATAATTTATACGGGAAAGCACATGATAGATCCAGATAGCGACTATTTACATAATCAATATGCAGTTGTTATTTGTTTGCTCAGCCAGAGTATGCGATAAGACTTGGAGTCTCCACTGGCAACACAATCTTTGATCCGCACAACTCCACGGCAAAATGTTTTTCTCTCTTCCTTACCGCGGTCAGAAGAAAACCCCCTAGTCCTTTTCAGACACAGAATTTCTTTACATGTAAATGAAAGATTTCCCTTTGTTCCAATGCACAGCCTGTAGGCAGGGTCCTGTACTGTCTTTCCTGGGGTTTTCCTTGCTCTGCTCTTGTCTCCCCCTTCTTGATACCCACCAATGAGTGGTGAGCATCACCATCTTTTTTTCATTCACATTTCATCTCCCAAGTGCTGACTCATTAGAAGCACAAGCCCTTCAAATGTAACACAGGCTTAGAAAGTAATGGTGGTCTCTCATAGACTTAGACCTGACTGCAAAGGATAAGAAAACAAAAACATGTCTTGAACTCCAGCCTCCTTTGCTTTCAGACCTTCTGCTTTGGGGTGCAGAGCAATCAGGGATCACACAACCCAATACAAAGAACCAGATGAGCAGCAGTGGAGCCTTGGCATCATGTGGGCCTGAAAGACTTGGCGTAACCTTGACATTACCCAAATTCTGATGGAGGCAAGCCAGGCTCTTAACTCTATTTTTGATGTGGTTTTGAGCCTGAGACACGTATTTATATTGTATACAGCTGTGGCTGCTTGCAAATGCAGAGCTCTGTGATAATGACTTTTGTTTTGTTTGGGAAAGAAACACTATACTTGTATTCTTCCATAGACCTCTAAATTCTTTCCTGTAAAACCAGCAGTTTTATCTGGCCTTTGGCTTCTAATTTATGTCCCTAATTTGGCTTTGATGTAAGGTGGATGGCTTCTTCAAATGTTATTCCCTTGAAATCGTCATTTGTCAGATCCTCTATGCAGAAACAACTCTATCTGGGCTTGCATTATACTACAAAATCTATTCGTGGGCCAAAACACAAGTCTATTTTGTCTTAAGAACACAGAGAAGCATGAGGTAACTATCACCAAAATACCCCTGTGTGGTTCTGTATTCCCAGAATTAAATATGAGAATATTTCTCAGGGTAGTGTGCAGAACATTCTGTTCTAAAAACCTTGGCTTGCCTGTATATCTATGTCACTTTAAGAAATCTAACTATGAGGCAGGGTTAATTCAGTTTTCTTTCAAATGTAGAACTTATCAGTCTTGGCTTGTGGCTTTCTCTTGAATCTCAAAAGTCCAAGGGAAGCCAAAAAACAGAACCATCATATTGAAAATTGTAGGTTACCGGGATAATGCTTTGCAATATTGTTGTATTTCCCTTCTGGGTAGTTCATCTCTTCTCCCATTAAGTAATCCAAATCAGGATACTGAGGCTTAATGCTTAGGAGGGGAAGATGGCTATCACTTAAAATAACGATGATGATAATCATAGAAACCAATGCTTGTAGAGTGAATGTGTTTGTCTCTGGTTACTAGAGTTTGCATATATCAACTCTATGAACCTACTCTTATCCTTTCACTAACCTGGAGAAAAGTATACGTCTAGGCTCACACACAAACTGTCTTAGACCTCAAAAATAGGAAATGCTATAGAAATTTAGGGACAAACTTTTATTTACCACTAAAATAGTTATTCTCTGTGCAGCTCCAGGAATGGAGTTTGAAAATGGGAATCTGGTCATAAGTTTTTTTAATAGACACCATGAGCCTTTTGTGGTTGTTCATATCTGTGAGTTCAGGATTTATGGAGTCAAACAACAACAAATGGAAAATGTTTTTAAAATGCCCTGTCTACTGAACATGTACACATTTTTCTTGACACTGTTCCCTAAGCTATAGAGTACACAAGTACTTTTGTACCACTTATGTTGTATTAGATACTATAAGTAATGTAGAAATGATTTAAAGTATAGGACAATATGTGCGTAGGTTTTGTGAAAATACTTCACCATTTATATGAACCTTGAGCATTCAGGACTTTTGGAATCCATGGGGGTCGTGGAATCTATTCTGTGCAGATAGCAAGAGATCAATATACTCAGTTTCTCCCATTCTGTCCATCTTTAGGGGTACTTATTTCCAGGGGTCTGAGTAAATAGTACAGGCATTGGGTTTAGGTTAAAGTTTGTACTTTTAAATATTTTTCCTTTGTGACCAACTCTGTGTTCACCTACTCAGGGTAGCTTAGTGGTGAAAGGAAACTAGGTAATTTCTGATCTATGAGATATCCATTTCATTTACAGTGTGCCTTGCAATTTTATACTTCTTCTGGTCTAAAGCTTATGCATCTTGCATTCAGCCTGAGCAAATACTGCCAATATGGAAAAAGGTATAATCACTAACTTTTGGAAGAAAACTCCTAAAGAGCAAAGCATCTTATAGGACATCAGAATGTCAGCTTTCCATCACTGTGACAAAATACTGGAGATAATCAACTTATATGGGGGAAAGGTTTACTTTGGCTCACAGTTTCAGAGGATTCCATCCATGGTCATTTGGCCAAGTAGCTTTTGAGTCCATGATGAGCCAGTCCATTGCAGCAGAAGCACACAGTGAAGGAGAGATACTCACCTGCATAGTGGCCAGGAAGTGAAGAGAGCAAAACATACTTGCAGTCACCTACTTCCTCCAAGTAGGCCCTATCTTTTAAAGTGTTCACCACCTCCCAAGAGCACCACCAGCTAAGGACCAAGGCTTCAACACAGAAGTCTTAGGCAGATATGCCAGATCCAAACTAGAACAGCTGGGATATATGACTGATTATCTTTCTTTGTCCAAGAAATGGATATCATCTCTGAGGATGGAATACTGCCAGCATAGAACATTTAACCAATAGTAACTCTCAGGCCACTCCTCCCCACTTTTTTAGCAAGTTTTCCCAAGGGCCCTATAGATAACCCTGTGGGGAGGGGAGGAAGGATTCCCCTCAGTGAGGCAGGGGGTAGGGGGCCTGTCTTGTGTCCTGGATGCAGGCTGAGGGGAAGATTGCAGGCCCTGGTGGGTAGGGTGAGTCTTTGGAATGTATCTTCTCTTGTCTGCTGCTAGGTTGGATGTGAACACTTGTCCTTTGGTTCATCTCTTGGGACATGTGGGAAGAGAGTGATGGTGCAGCCTGCAGGCAAGAACTAGAGCATGGGGTCTCCTCAGTTTTTGTACTTCAGGATGGGAGTGGGAATCAGGAGGCCCATATTTTCTACTGGGCACCAGGTACTACCAGAAGCATGGAAATCCAAATTCCTAGAGGGTGTCCTAGACGGTTCACAGCTGGACACATTTGCAGGCCTCCCTACCATGCTGTGGGCCTCATGCAGCCTACCAGGTGCTTGGCTTCATCTCACCGCCACTCGTTCTGCACTGCCAAGGATGAGGAGTGCAATTCAGAGAATTCTCTTCAAAACATATGTGTCATTCCTTCAAGAGTAAAAATTCATTTTGTTGCAACTATTTCAAATGAAAAATTTCTAAAATGTACTATATTTATATGATTTAGGAGAAAACACCCCACAGTGAGACGTCATCTTATCTTGGTTGAGATCAGAATTATGAATGGTGGCCATAAGCAATATGTATCACTCAGCCTTGTGGACACAAATCCAGAAAAAACAAAGAACAGCTTCTCCAGAGCCAGATAATCCTGGGTTCAAATCTTAGCTTTCCCAAACATCATGTCTTCATCTAAAGACTCAGTTAACGCCTCCTTAGCTTTCTTATGATAGTTGTGAGTATCCAATGCCTAATAGTCCAGGGTTATCTCAGTGGGTGAGTCTATGTGGATTTCATTTTTTTTCTGCCTCCCTACCTAGCATTAATACAAACACAACAGTAACCCAGGCTTTTGGGAAATGGGCTTACCTAACACTAGCACTGCTTATATTTCAGCCTGAACAGTGACTGAGTCCCTATATCCAGACTATAGATGGAAGACTTCAGGTTTTTGTTACTAAAACTGACTTAAAGAAAAGAAAATGATTTTTTTT